>NC_134698.1:51626053-51926053 GCF_050947455.1 Rhinoderma darwinii
AGAACTCGACTGACTGTACAGAGCCCTAACCTCAACTCCATCAAACACCTTTGGGATTAATTGCAAGGTCGATTGTAAACCAGACCTACTAATCCAACATCAGTGTCAGACCTCACAAGTGCTCTATTAGCTAAAGGGGCACTAGTTTCCACACGCACGCTCCGAAATCACGTTTTATATTCACAGAAGAGTGGAGGCTGTTACGCGAAAAGGGCATCTAACTCCGTATTACTGCTTTGGAATGAGATGTCCAACAACAGGGGCGTAGCTAGGGGGGGGGGCAGGTGGGGCAGCGCCACCTCCTCCTGCACTATAATTGTACCTGTGTCTATAGGACACAGGTACAATTAGAAGCAATGAATGACCGGGCACGTTCCGTGTCCGGCTATTCAGCGCTTTTGCATCAGTGAAGCGACTGGTACCTTTTGTACCAGTGAAGCTTCCATCGATGAAAGGCGCTGACTGACAGGGAAAGTCATCCTGCCCAGCCAATCAGCGCCTTTCATAGACGCTGCGTTCAACCCCCAGGAGACCTGCGTAGAAGAGAGCAGGTCTCCCTGGCTGCCGGACGGCGTGGGAGCGGGATTAAGGTGAGTTTAATTTTTTTTTCTTTAAATTGTAATTAAATTGTGTAGCTGTATCTACAAGGGGGACTTTATCTACGGGGGGGACTTTATCTACGGGGGGACTTTATCTACGGGGGGGGGCTTTATCTACGGGGGTGGACTTTATCTACGGAGGGGGGACTTTGTCTACGGAGGGGGGGACTTTATCTATGGGGGTACTTTATCTACGGGGGGACTTTAACTACGGGGGGGGGACTTTGTCTACATGGGGGGGGGCTTTATCTACAAGGGGGACTTTATCTACGGGGGGGACTTTATCTACGGGGGGCTTTACACGCGGGGGGCTTTATCTACGGGGGGTGTCTATCTACAGGGGGGGCTATATACTGGGGTGGGCTATCTATGGAGCACCATATAGAGGGGTGGGCTATAGCTACAGAGGGGGCTATATAGTATATAGCCCCCCTGTAGATATAGCCCACCCCTGTATATAGTGCTCCATAGATCGCCCACCCCTGTAGATATAGCCCCGCCCTGTAGATATAGCCCACCTGTATATAGCCCCCCTGTAGATATAGCCCACCTGTATATAGCCCCCCTATAGATATAGCCCACCCCTGTATATAGTATCCCACAAATAGCTCCCACTATAGTGCTCCACAGAAAGCCCACCCCTATATATAGTTCCCCTGTACATATAGTACACCCTTGTATATAGTGCTCCACAGATAGCCCACCCCTGTATATACTATATACAGGTGTGGGCTATCTGTGGAGCACTATATACAGGGGTGGACTATCTAGTGGAGCACTATATACAGGGGTGGACTATATATACAGGGGGGCTATATACAGGGGTGGACTATATGTGGAGCACTATATACAGGGGTGGACTATGTGGAGCACTATATACAGGGGTGGGCTATATCTACAGGGGGGCTACATACAAGGTTGGGCTATATCTACAGGGGGCCTATATACAGGGGTGGGCTATCTGTGGAGCACTATATAAAGGGGTGGGCTATATCTACAGGGGATATATACAGGGTTGGGCTATACGTGGAGGACTATATACAGGGCTGGGCTATATCTACAGGGGGCTATATACAGGGGTGGGCTATCTGTAGAGCACTATAGGGGGAGTTATTTGTGGGACACTATACAGGGGTGGGCTATATGGGGGCACTATCTACACGGGGCTCTATGGGGGCTCTATCTACAGGGGGCTCTATGGCAGACACTATCTACAGGGGGCTATATGGGGGCACTATCTACAGGGGGCTCTATGGCAGACACTATCTACAGGGGGCACAGTGTGTGTGTGGGACACGGTGTATTGTGCTATTATAATTAGAGGTGCAGTGTATGGCACTATTATATTTAGGGGCGTAGTGTGTGGTATAATGATAACTTTATATTTATTTATAGGTGCAGAAATGTTGGAAAAGTGAGAAGCTGAAGACGTCTGAGCGGCAAACTGCAGAAATGGGCTGTGACCGGGAGAAGTCATCATAGAGGTCTGGACCGGATGGAGAAAAAGAAGTAGAATCTGAGACGTCACCAGTGAGTCACTTAATGTAAATGTTCATTCTGCCTCTAATCAGTATTGTAGTCACTGTATGATCTGCAACGAGATAATTATTATAGGATTTCTTTTTTGTGAAACGGCATCTCCCAGCATATCCTTATCATTATTCGGGCCACGCTGGGAGCTGTAGTTTTACGCCGTACAAACCTATACGGCAGGGGTTGCACTAAATTGAGCTGTATTTGTGCTGGTGCTGTATATATGTACCGAGCTTGGTTCTGGTGTTGTGTATAGAACCATATTGCTTATAAAATGTACAAATGTTTTGATGCTCGCGTTACATAAAAAGAAATGACACGTCGATAGGTAGAGAAAACAAACACGGTGAGGGGGAAGGAGATGTCGGGAAAGAGGTTGGGGGGGGGGCGCGCCAAACTGAATCTTTGCCCCGGGTGCTGGAGAACCTAGCTACGCCTCTGCCAACAAGCTCAAATAGGTCTGATGGTCAGGTCTCCACATTACTTTTGACCATAAAATGTATATATTTTAAATGCACATGTACCACTTACATGCTGTAAATGTGCCACTCCCGATGAAGACATGCCGTAAAAGTGCCACTCATAGGTTGGACCCATATTGCACATGCATCACCCATACACTCGGGTACACTCAGCCATGCCCCTCACAACGTTGTTAAATTACAGGGGATCTCCTCAAAGCTTTGTAGATAATGCTGTCCAAATTCCTGCTCCTTAGTCCTATTGTGGCAGAGAGGACAGACCCTCTACTCATGGCCCCTATGCAGCTGCACGAGCAGTATGGTGGCCCCAGTATAGATATTCCTAAATACATTTTGAGAATTTTTATACATTTGGTTTTTTTTTATTCGTATTGTTAGCCAGCTTTAAATACATTATATGAACAAAAGTATTGGGACACACCCCTTAATCATTAAATTCAGGTGTTCATTCAGTCCCATTGCCACAGGTGTGTAAGATCAAGCACCTAGCCATGCAGCCGCCTTTATAAACATTTGTGAGAGAATATGTCGCTCTAGAGAGCTCGCTGAATTCCAGCGTGGTCCTGTAATAGGATGCCACCATTGAAACAAGTCAGTTTGAGAAATTTTTTCCATCTTAGATATTCCATGTGTGGTATTATTGCAAAGTGGAAGCGTTTAGGAACCACAGCAAGTCAGGCACGAAGTGGCAGGACATGTAAAGTTACAGAGTGGGGTCGTCGAGTGCTGAGGCGCATAGTGCATAAAAGTCGCCAACTGACTGCAGAGTTCCAAACCTCCTCTGTCATTTACATCCGCACAAAAACTGCACATCGGGAGCTCCATGGCATGGGTTTTCATGGCTGAGCAGCTGCATACATGCCTTACATCACCATGCACAATGCCAAACATCGGATGGAGTGGTGTAAAGCTCGCGCCACTGGAGTCTGGAGAACTGGAAACGTGTTCTGTGGAGCGACAAATCCCACTTCTCTATCTGCCAATCTGATGGATAGTTCTGGTTTTGGTGAATGCCAGGAGAGCGCTACCTGCCTAACTGCATTGTGCCAACTGTAACGTTTGGCGGAGGAGCTATGGGGTTGTTTTTATGGGGTTGGACTAAGCCCCTTAGTTCCAGCGAAGGGAAATCTTAATGCTTCAGCATACCAAGACATTTTGGAGAATTTTATGCTTCCAACAGTTTCTGCTCCAGCATGACTGTGCCCCAGTGCACAAAGCAAGGTCCATAAAGGCATGGTTGGGTGAGTGTGGTGTGAAAGAATTTGTCTGGCCCGCACAGAGCCCTGACCTCAACCCCATTGAACATTACTGGAATGAACTAGAATGTAAATTGCGAACGAGGCCCTCTTGTCCAACATCAGCATCTGACCCCACTAATTCTCTTCTGGATGAATGGGCAAAAATTCCTACAGACACTCCAAAATCTTGTAGAAAGCCTTCCCAGAAGCGTAATGAATGAAGCAAAGGAAAAAAAGGAGAAGGATCTTTCCAAGGCGCTGCTGCGTGGTTTCGATCTGAGAAATTGCAAACAGGGTATTCTGAAATAAAATCTGTTTTATTCGAACAATAGGTGGCTACGCGTTTCGACGCTGCACTAGCGTCTTCCTCAGGCCATGTGCACATTACAATTCGACTCCTTATATATCATAATGTATTCAGATTCTCAGAAAGAAAAAAACCGCCAAGACTGGAAGGGTCAGAGTGCGACCGTGACGTCACAACCGTTTTTTTTTCGGTGAACCTTGAAATGCGAAAAGACATTTAGAAAAAGTAAAAGTGACATTGCTAGAAGTAGATACAATTGTAAATTGTTTGAGGAACATTAAAACTTGACAGTAATAATACATATAAAATAATGTATAAATTAGCGGATCGATAAAAATGTATATAAATGACAAATATTGTATGCATGCTATATAGCTCAATAAAAGGTAATAAGTAAAAGGTATATTGAGCTATATAGCATGTATACAATGTTTGTCATTTACATTTTTATCGATCCGCTAATTTATGCATTATTTTATATGTATTATTACTGTCAAGTTTTAATGTTCCTCAAACAATTTACAATTGTATCTACTTCTAGCAATGTCACTTTTCCTTTTTCTAAATGTCTTTTCGCATTTCAAGAAAAAAACCGGTTGTGACGTCACGGTCGCACTCTGACCCTTTCAGTCTTGGCGTTTTTTTTCTTTCTGAGAATCTGAATACATTATGATATATAAGGAGTCGAATTGTAATGTGCACATTGCCTGAGGAAGACGCTAGTGCAGCGTCGAAACGCGTAGCCACCTATTGTTCGAATAAAACAGATTTTATTTCAGAATACCCTGTTTGCTATTTCTCCGATCGAAACCACGCAGCAGCGCCTCGGAAAGATCCTTCTCCTTTTTTCCATTGCTTCATTCATTCCGTCAAGCGGTTACCTTCGTGGTAACCGGTCTGGATCTTGGCAGCAGCACCTGTGGATTATCCTTGCGACCAAACTTTTTGTCCTTAGGTGAGCACGGTACATCTTTACCTTCAACTTGCCTTAACTTATTGACCTGCACTATGTGGCGCTGTGCTTTTCGCTTTTATTTCCCAGAAGCGTGGAAGCGGTTTTAGCTGTAAAGGGGGGATCACCCCCATATTAATGCCTATGGATTTAGAATGGGATGTCATAAAATCTCCTGTAGGTGTAATGTGTAGATGTCCCAATACTATTCTCTAAATAAATATAGCTGTCAGAAGAACAATAATTTGGCCAGCATCTGGTTTCACATCCATAAACTTGCATGCTGGGTTCCATATATTAGGGCGACCATCAATATGTTTTTTGGTTTTTTTTAAATAACACTCAATATTCAATAAATTGGCCAAAGATTGACCCAACCCCATTAATACACTATGGTCACAGTGCCCAACTAAATAGTGCCACACAGACAATGCCTATAGAAATAGTGCTACCCAGATAGTGCCCACAGGAGAAATGCTAAACATAACATACCCATAGGAGTAGCGGCACACTGATATTGCACATAGGAATAGACCTACAAAGATTGTGCCATGCAGTGCTCACATGACTAGTGTCAAAGTGCTCTTACTAATCTAACATCGCACAAGGGGGTAGAGGTCGTAATCCTTTCCCAGGAATTTCTGCAGGATTTGGCAAACAAGTGGTTCTGAGATCTGTTGAATAAGGTCCCCTTAGCAAGGAAGCACGACTTCATGGCTCAACACACATAAACCTAAATTTTTGCATGGATATACTATACTTATACACTACCGTTCAAATGTTTGCGGTCATCCAGACAATTTTGTGTTTTCCATGAAAACTCACACTTATATTTATCAAATGAGTTGCAAAATGACTAGAAAATAAAGTCAAGACATTGACAAAGTTAGAAATAATGATTTTTATTTGAAATAATAATTTTCTCCTTCAAACTTTGCTTTCGTCAAAGAATGCTCCATTTGCAGCAATTACAGCATTGCAGGCCTTTGGCATTCTAGCTGTTAATTTGCTGAGGTAATCGGGAGAACTTTAACCCCATGCTTCCAGAAGCCCCTCCCACAAGTTGGATTGGCTTGATGGGCACTTTGTGCGTACCATACGGCCAAGCTGCTCCCACAACAGCTCTATGGGGTTGAGATCTGGTGACTGCGCTGGCCACTCCATTACAGATAGAATACCAGCTGCCTGCTTCTTCCCTAAGTAGTTCTTGCATAATTTGGAGGTGTGCTTTGGGTCATTGTCCTGTTGTAGGATGAAATTGGCTCCAATCAAGCGCTGTCCACAGGGTATGGCATGGCGTTGCAAAATGGAGTGATAGTCTTCCTTATTCAAAATCCCTTTTACCTTGTACAAATCTCCCACTTTACCAGCACCAAAGCAACCCCAGACCATCACATTACCTCAACCATGCTTGACAGATGGCGTCAGGCACTCTTCTAGCATCTTTTCAGTTGTTCTGCGTCTCACAAATGTTCTTCTGTGTGATCCAAACACTTTAAACTTCGATTCGTCTGTCCATAACACTTTTTTCCAATCTTCCTCTGTCCAATGTCTGTGTGCTTTTGCCCATATTAATCTTTTCCTTTTATTAGCCAGTCTCAGATATGGCTTTTTCTTTGCCACTCTGCCCTGAAGGCCAGCATCCCGGAGTCGCCTCTTCACTGTAGACGTTGACACTGGCGTTTTGCGGGTACTATTTAATGAAGCTGCCAGTTGAGGACCTGTGAGGCGTCTTTTCTCAAACTAGAGACTCTAATGTACTTGTCTTGTTGCTCAGTTGTGCAGCGAGGCCTCCCACTTCTCTTTCTACTCTGGTTAGAGCCTGTTTGTGCTGTCCTCTGAAGGGAGTAGTACACACCGTTGTAGGAAATCTTCAGTTTCTTGGCAATTTCTCGCATGGAATAGCCTTCATTTCTAAGAACAAGAGTTTCACATGAAAGCTCTCTTTTTCTAGCCATTTTGAGAGTTTAATCGAACCCACAAATGTAATGCTCCAGATTCTCAACTAGCTCAAAGGAAGGTCAGTTTTATAGCTCCTCTAAACAGCAAAACTGTTTACAGCGGTGCTAACATAATTGCACAAGGGTTTTCAAGTGTTTTCTAATCATCCATTAGCCTTCTAACACAGTTAGAAAACACAATGTACCATTAGAAGACTGGAGTGATGGTTGCTGGAAATGGGCCTCAATACACCTATGTAGATATTGCATTAAAAACCAGACGTTTGCAGCTAGAATAGTCATTTAGCACATTAACAATGTATAGAGTGTATTTCGGCAGTGACCTCGCGAGACCGCGCTGCTCAGTGAATCAAGCTTGGGTGTAAGGCAGAGAGGTGTATGATGCGGATTGGCCAGCGTCATACACCTCTTTGTCATACACCCACTTGGTTGAAAATGTAAAAACGCCCAGTTGGGCATTAAGAACCTCATTTGCATAAATGTTCTAAAGGTCAGAACTTGGTTAAAAAAGATCGTTTTTAAAATAAAAACACATTGCTAGTAACTACATTCCAGCGCCGATAAACTGATGTAGGAGATAGGGCATTTTTAATCTGGTGACAGAGCCTCTTTAAGTAGGTTGTACAAAGTAACATCCATATAAATGGCAGGACCCAAAGTTTCCCAGCAGAACATTGCTCAGAGCATCACACTGCCACTGTGAGCTTCTTCTTCTTCTTCTTCTTCTTCTTCTTCTTCTTCTTCCTCTTCTTCTTCTTCTTCTTCCTCTTCTTCTTCCTCTTCTTCTTCTTCTTCTTCCTCTTCTTCTTCCTCTTCTTCCTCTTCTTCTTCTTCCTCTTCTTCTTCCTCTTCTTCTTCGTCTTCTTCTTCTTCTTCTTCTTCTTCTTCTTCTTCTTCCCATAGTGCATCCTGGTGCCATCTCTTCCCCAGGTAAAACTTGCTTTTCTTATTTGTACCACTTTTGATAGGTACTAACCACTGGATGCCGGGAACACCCCACAAGATCTAAAGATTTCATGAACTTGCTGTTTATTTGCGGCCCAATAAATATAGAACCATTTCACTGGTGCCATTATAATAAGATAATGTAAAGGGTCTGCCAGACACAACTTCTGTGTCGACGCCCATAGGTAATCAGTCTGCACCTGCTTCTATGTCTGTGAGACTGACTCCATCTTCCACCACCCAGGATGGCAGGCTTAGGAGTGGGAGAGCCTATCACAGCCTGGCCAGACGGAGCTAGCTCCCGCCCTCTGTCTATTTATAACTGCCTTTCCTGTTCCTCCTTTGCTTGTGATTCTTCTCTGTTGGTTTCCTGGCCCTGCTGCAGCTTCTTGAACTACTGATCCTCTGCTTGTGATTGACCTTGGCTTTTCTGACCACTCTTCTGCGCTGCGTTTTTGTACCTCGCTCATCTCCTGGTTTGACTCGGCTCGTTCACCTCGCTTGTTGCTCACGGTGTTCCCGTGGGCAACTTCCCCATTTCCCTGGCTTCTTTGTACCCTTGTCTGTTTGTCTGTCGTGCACCTATTAAGTGTAGGGACCGTCGCCCAGTTGTACCCAGTCGCCTAGGGCGGGTCGTTGCAAGTAGGCAGGGACTGAGTGGCGGGTAGATTAGGGCTCACTTGTCTGTTTCCCTACCCCGACATTGCAGATAATGAATATTTTTCACTTCACCTGGCAGTGGTTTCAATGTTATGGCTGATTGGCTACAAGTAGAGATCTTGAAAATTGTGAAGAATTGATATTAGGCATGTCAGAAAATTGCAGACCTTTTCTTTATAGAATTAATAAAATTTATTTTAGTTGACTCCTTTAAGGGTAGGAACACACACAGCGTAAACACTGCAGATTTTCCGCAACAGGTTCATTGCGGAAAATCAGCAGCATTTTACAGTAGCAGCAGTATGGGTGAACTTTCAACAAATCTCGTTTCTATACTGCGGAAAAATGCCCCTGAAAAAAACGCACATAAATTGGGTTTTCCAATTAAATACAATGGGGTGCTTAAACCCGCAACAAAGTGATGTGTGTTGCGATATTTGCGGCGGAATCACAGTGATTCCGCCGCAAAAATCGCAAGTAAGAAAAAATAAATAATACAGTTATACTTACCCAGAGCTCCCTGCTTCTTCTCCAGTCCGGCCTCCCTGGATGACCTTGCAGGCTATGTGACCGCTGCAGCCAATCACAGTGGGTAAGTATGTGTGATAATTTATGCATCGGAATTAACGTCCGAAAAAACGCACCAAAGCGTGGTGCAGGTTTTTGGACGCAATTCCCTGCGGTGTTCAGGGCGGATAGGCTGCGCAGCTTAACGCAGCCTATCCACCCTGAATACGCTGTGTGTGTTCCTACCCTTAAGGATTTGTCCTAGATTAGAAAAGTTGGTCTGCTTTTATTCCCAGAAACAGCACCACTCCTGTCCATGGGATGTATCTGGTACTGCAACTTATTCACAATTAATTGACTAGGGCTGAGCTGGAGTTCCAGTCACGGCCCATGGACAATTCTGGGAATAAAAGCAGACCCACTTTTCTAATCCTGCACAGCCCCTTTAATGATAATCTTGGAGGGCTGGCACATTTCAAACTACCAGAGTTCTTATTTGTAGCTACGATAGTGTGAAATGCGTCATCATTCTGGCATGACTTTACAATTTATCAATACAGATATGTTTTTATGGACTTTGGAGTGCCAGACAGCTCATTCCTGTATAGCTTTTTTAACCAGTACTCTCACTAACATCATAACCTTTAGCTATACCAAAGACAGCCAAATGAGTGTGATTTTAGAACAACAAGCACAGAATGCCTCTCTTGTCAGGTGTGCTCCAATGTAACCCAAGTCAAATGTCACTCTGCCATACAGGTATTCAAAAAAACAATCAAAGTCGCTTTACCATGAGAACATGGAGCCTGATAATCCACTAGGCCTTTGCACAAAATTCATCACAGTTAGGCCTTATTCACACGAACGTCTGTTTTGTGCGCTCAATAGTTCAGTGTGGCATCTGTATATGGTGCGCGGCTGCGTGAATTTCGCGCAGCCGGCATCATTATGACACTCTGTTTTTATGTTACGAAACAGTAAAGAAGGAGGGGCTTTTATGTTTCCCTTCACTTCTTTAACAACTGTAGCGGGAATCACGCGCATCACCCGGAAGTGCTTCCGTGTGCCGCGCGCGATTTTCACGCACCCATTGACTTCAATGGGTGCGTGCTGCGCGAAACACGGGCAAGTATAGGACATGTCGTGAGTTTTACTGCGCGTAAAAAGACGCCGCGCCAAAAGAAGTGCAGGTCATTTCTTGGGACGTTTTTGGATCCGTTTTTCATTTACTCCATTGATAAACAGCCACAATAACGGCAGTAAAATACGCCACGAAAAACACTAGTTGCTACCAAAACATCTGAAAATCAGGAGCTGTTTTCGCTTAAAAACAGCTCCGTATTTTCAGAAGTTTTTGGTCACTACGTGTGAACATACCCTATGTGGTAATAACTTCGGAATGCTTTAACCTATCCAAGCGATTCTGAGATTGTATTCTCGTGACACATTGGACTTTATGTTACTGGCAAAGTTTGCTCGATACATTCAGTATTTATATGTGAAAAACACCAAAATTTTGCGAAAAATTGCAAAAATCATTTTTCTAAATTTAAATGTATCTGCTTGTAAGACAGGCAGTTATAACACACAAAATAGTCGCTAATTAACATCCCCCATATGTCTACAGTAGATTGACATCGTTTTTTGAACATCCTTTTATTTTTCTATGACGTCACAAGGCTTAGAACTTTAGCAGCAATTTCACACATTTTCAAGAAAATTTCAAAAGGCTATTTTTACAGGGGCCAGTTCACTTGTGAAGTGGCTTTTAGGGCCTTATATATTAGAAACCTCCAAAAAGTCACCCCATTTTAAAAATGTCACCCCTCAAAGTATTCAAAACAGCATTTAGAAAGTTTCTTAACCCTTTAGACGTTTCACAGGAATTAAACCAAAGTAGAGGTGAAATTTACAAATTTAATTTTTTGTTGCTGCAGAAATTCATTTTTAGTCCATTTTTTTTTGTAACACAAAGTTTTACCAGAGAAACGCAACTCAATATTTATTGCCCAGGTTCTGCAGTTTTAGGAAACATCCCACATGTGGCCCTAGTGTGCTACTGGACTGAAGCACAGACCTCAGAAGCAAAGGAGCACCTAGTGGATTTTGGGGCCTCCTTTTTAATAGAATATATTTTAGGCACCATGTCGGGTTTGAAGGGCTCTTGCGGTGCCAAAACAGTGGAAATCCCCCAAAAGTGACCCCATTTTGGATCACCTCACCTTACACACCTTAAGGAAATTATCTAGGGGTATAGTGAGCATTTTGATCCTACAGGTTTATTGCAGAAATTATTGGAAGTAGGCCGTGAAAATGAAAATCTACATTCTTTCAAAGAAAATGTAGGTTTAGCTGGTTTTTTCTCATTTCCACAAGGACTAAAGGAGAAAAAGCACCGCAAAATTTGTAAAGCAATTTCTCCTGAGTAAAACAATACCCCACATTTGGCAATAAACGGCTGTTTGGACACACGGCAGGGCTTAGAAGGGAAAGAGCGCCATTTGGCTTTTGGAGCTCAAATTAAGCAGGAATGGTTTGTGGAGGCCATGTCACATTTGCAGAGCCCCTGAGGGGACAAAACAATGAAAACGCCCAAAAAGTTACTCCATTTAGGTAACTACACACCTTAAAGAATTCATCTACGGGTGTAGTGATCATTTTGACCCCACAGGTGTTTCATAGAATTTATTAGAATTGGGCAGTGAAAATAAAAACAATCCTTTTTCTTCAATAAGACATAGCTTTAGCTCAAAATTTTTCATTTTCTCAACAAATAAAGGAAAAAAAGGTCCCCAACATTTGTAAAGCAATTTCTCTGGTGTACGGCAATACCCCATATCTGGTCATAAACTGCTGTTTGGGCACATGGCAAAGAACAGAAGAGAAGGAGTGGCATTTGGAGCACAGATTTTGCTGGATTGGTTTCTTGACACCATGTCACTTTTGTAAAGCCCCTAAGGTACCATTACTGTGGAAACTACCCAAAAGGGACTCCATTTGTGATACTACACCCCTTGAGGAATTAGTCTAGGGTTGTAGGGAGCATTTTGACCCCACCGCTGTTTCATAGATTTTATTTGAATTGGGCAGTGTAAATAAAAATTTAATTTTTTTTCCAATAAGATGTAGCTTTAGCGCAAAATGTTTCATTTTCTCAAAAATAAAGCAGAAAAAGAACCACAACATTTGTTAAGCAATTTCTCCCGAGTATGGCAATACCCCATATGTGGTTATAAACTCATTTTTGGAAACACGGCAGGGCTCAGAAGGGAAGGAGTGCCATTTGGCTTGCTGGATGGGTTTCTGGGCGCTATGTAGCATTTGCAAAACCACTGTGGGACCAAAACAGTGGAAACCCCCAAAAGTGACCCCATTTTGGAAACTACACCCCTCAAGGTATTGACCTAGGGGTGTAGTGAGCATGTTAACCCTGCAGGTGTTTTGTATAAATTAGTGTGCACTCGATATTCCAGAGTGATAATGGGATTTTTCAATAGATATGCCAATATGTGGTGCCCAGCTTGTGCCACCATAACAAGACAGATCTCTAATTATTAGGCTATGTTTCCCGGTTTTAGAATCACCCTACATGGGGCACTAATCTTTTGCCTGGACATTTGACAGGTCTCAGGAGTGAGAGAATATAATGCGAAATTGAGGCCTAATTTGGCGATTTACACAGAATTGGTTCACAATTGCAGAGGCTCAGATGGGAAGTAATAAAAGAAACCACCCAGAAGTGACCCCATTTTAGAAACTACACCCCTCAAGGCATTTATTAAGGGGTGTAGGGAGCATTTTCACCCAACAGGTTTTTTGCAAAGTAAAAATTAAAATTTTTCCCCAGAATTGGCAATTCAGTGGCAAGTATGTCATGCCCAGCTTATGCCACTGTAGAGACACACCCGAAAAATTGTTAAAAGGGTTCTCCCACGTATGGCGGTGCCATATATGTGGAAGTAAACTGCTGTTTGGGCACGCTGTAGGGCTCAGATGGGTGGGAGCGCCATTTGGCTTTTGAAGTGTAGATTTTGCTTGGAAGTAGTTTTGTTTGAGTATTGCTGGTGTTTCCGTTTATAATGTGGGGGTACATGTAAGCTGGGCAGAGTACATCAGGGGCATAGTCAGGGGGTATAATAATGGGGTAAACAATAAAATGATCCATAGATGTGTGTTACGCTGTGAAGCAATCCTTTCTGCCAAGGCCGGTGTCGCACTGATAAATGGTGTCTTTACTTATCCCCCTTTTGGTCCACACTCGGCACCTTTGCAGTTTGGGGAATTTTGCTAGGAAGTGTTGTCCTGGTATAATATGGGCGCCCTCGCTTCTAGCAGATATGTTTGCCCCCCCCCCTTCCTGGTTCCCTAATTTTAGGGCCTCGATAAATCGCCTCTTGAAACAAGACGAAATGTTCCCCTCTGATCTGCATAACTGCTGTAAAGGATCTGCCAGGCACAGCGGGGTTAACTCCCAGAACTAATCAGTCAGCACCTGAGAATACATCCCTGAGACTGACTCCTGCTTCCACCATTCAGGCTGGCAGGCTTAGGAGTGGGAGAGCCTATCGTAACCTGGCCAGACTCAGCTAGCTCCCGCCCTCGGTCTATTTAAGCCTGCACTTCCTGTCCCTCGGTGCTTGTTATTGCTTGTGTTTCCCTCCTTGTGGTTTCCTGGCCCAGCTACAGCTCCTGCTATTTTTGATCCTGCTCCATACAGACCCCGGCTTACCGACTACTTTTCTGCTTTTCGTTTTGTACCTTGCACACTCCTGGCTTGACTCGGCTCGTTCACCACTCTGGTTGCTCACGGTGTTGCCGTGGGCAACGGCCCCTTTTCCTTGTTGGCTCCATGCATTTGGAGCAATGCTCTGTACCGTTGATGCAGGGATTATCGTACGATTTGGTTCTAGGTCTTCCCTGGTTGCAGTTGCATAATCCTACGTTTGACTGGAATACTGGGGAGCTAACCAAATGGGGTAATGAATGTTGTACGTCATGTTTTTCTGTTAATTCTATTTCTCCCCCTAAGGAGGCGAATACGCTACCCGAGTTTGTTCAGGACTTCGCTGATGTTTTCTCTAGGGAGGCCTCCGAAGTGTTACCTCCTCATAGAGAATACGATTGCGCTATCGAATTGGTACCAGGAGCTAAGCTTCCTAAGGGTAGGATATTTAATCTTTCTTGTCCTGAACGTGAAGCTATGAGAGTGTATATCCAGGAATCCCTGGCCAAGGGTTACATTCGTCCCTCTTCTTCTCCGGTAGGTGCTGGCTTCTTCTTCGTGGGGAAGAAGGATGGTGGTCTTAGGCCATGCATTGACTACCGTGGCCTGAATAAGGTCACGGTAAGGAACCAGTATCCCCTTCCTTTGATTCCTGATCTCTTTAATCAGGTTCAGGGGGCCCAATGGTTTTCTAAATTGGATCTACGGGGGGCGTATAACCTTATTCGCATCAAAGAGGGGGATGAGTGGAAGACTGCGTTTAACACGCCCGAAGGCCATTTCGAATACCTCGTCATGCCCTTTGGGTTGTGTAATGCCCCTGCGGTCTTCCAGAATTTCATAAATGAGATTTTGAGAAATTACCTGGGGATTTTTCTGGTAGTGTACCTTGATGACATACTGGTGTTTTCCAAGGACTGGTCCTCCCACGTGGAGCATGTCAGGAAGGTGCTCCAGGTCCTTCGGGAAAATAAACTGTTTGCCAAAACCGAAAAATGTGTGTTTGGGGTACAGGAGATTCAATTTTTGGGTCAAATCCTCACTCCTCATGAATTCCGCATGGACCCCGCCAAGGTTCAGGCTGTGGCGGAATGGGTCCAACCTGCCTCCCTGAAGGCGTTACAGTGTTTTTTGGGGTTCGCTAACTATTACAGGAGATTTATTGCTAACTTCTCGGTCATCGCTAAGCCCCTTACGGACCTCACTCGCAAAGGTGCTGATCTCCTCCACTGGCCTCCTGAGGCTGTCCAGGCTTTTGAGGTCCTTAAGAAGTGCTTTGTCTCGGCCCCGGTGCTGGTTCAGCCCAACCAAATGGAGCCATTTATCGTGGAAGTTGACGCATCTGAGGTGGGAGTGGGGGCTGTCTTGTCCCAGGGTACCAGCTCCCTCACCCATCTCCGCCCCTGTGCCTACTTCTCCAGGAAGTTTTCGCCAACTGAAAGTAACTATGATATTGGCAACCGCGAACTCTTGGCCATTAAATGGGCATTTGAAGAGTGGCGCCACTTCCTGGAGGGGGCTAGGCACCAGGTAACGGTCCTTACCGACCACAAGAATCTGGTTTTCCTAGAATCTGCCCGGAGGCTAAACCCGAGACAAGCTCGATGGGCGTTATTTTTTACCAGATTCAATTTTTTGGTTACCTATAGGGCTGGGTCTAAAAATATTAAGGCTGATGCACTGTCGCGTAGCTTCATGGCCAGCCCTCCTTCGGAGGAAGATCCTGCTTGTATTTTGCCTCCAGGTATAATCATTTCCTCGATCGATTCTGATTTAGTCTCTGAAATTGCTGCTGATCAAGGTGCAGCTCCCGGGAACCTTCCTGAGAACAAGCTGTTTGTTCCCCTGCAATTCCGGCTAAGGGTACTTAGGGAAAATCATGACTCCGCACTATCTGGCCATCCAGGCATCCTGGGTACCAAACACCTCATTACCAGAAATTATTGGTGGCCTGGGTTGCCTAAAGACGTTAAGGCCTACGTCGCCGCTTGTGAGGTTTGTGCTAGGTCCAAGACTCCCAGGTCCCGACCAGCGGGCTTACTGCGTTCGTTGCCCATTCCCCAGAGACCTTGGACACATATCTCCATGGATTTTATCACCGATTTGCCTCCATCCCAAGGCAAGTCGGTGGTGTGGGTGGTGGTGGACCGCTTCAGTAAGATGTGCCACTTTGTGCCCCTCAAGAAACTACCCAACGCCAAAACGTTGGCTACCTTGTTTGTCAAACACATCCTGCGTCTCCATGGGGTCCCTGTCAATATTGTTTCGGACAGAGGGGTACAATTTGTTTCATTGTTTTGGAGAGCCTTCTGTATGAAGTTGGGGATTGATCTGTCCTTCTCCTCTGCCTTCCATCCTGAAACCAATGGCCAAACGGAGAGGACTAATCAATCTCTAGAACAATACTTAAGGTGTTTTGTCTCTGACTGTAAATTTGATTGGGTCTCTTTCATTCCCCTCGCCGAATTTTCCCTTAATAACCGGGTCAGTAACTCGTCAGGGGTCTCTCCTTTTTTTTGTAATTTTGGGTTTAATCCACGGTTCTCCTCCGTTTCACCTGGTAGTTCCAACAATCCCGAGGTAGAGGTCGTTCATCGGGAACTGTGCACAGTCTGGGCCCAGGTTCAGAAAAACCTAGAGGTGTCCCAGAGCGTACAAAAAACTCAGGCTGATAAAAAACTTTCTGCTAACCCCCTGTTTATGGTCGGGGATCTGGTGTGGTTGTCGTCTAGGAACTTGCGTCTCAAGGTTCCGTCCAAGAAGTTTGCTCCCCGGTTTATTGGGCCGTATAAGGTCATTGAGGTCCTCAATCCTGTCTCCTTCCGGCTGGAGTTACCCCCGTCTTTTCGGATACACGACGTGTTTCATGCCTCCCTCCTCAAACGCTGCTCCCCGTCCTTGGCTCCCTCGAGGAGACCTCCTGTTCCCATCCTCACCCCGGAGGGGGTGGAATTCGAGGTGGCCAGGATTGTGGACAGCAAGATGGTCCAAGGCTCCCTCCAGTACCTGGTCCATTGGAGAGGATACGGGCCCGAGGAGAGGACTTGGGTACCCGCCCGGGATGTTCACGCTGGGGTATTGGTCAGGAGGTTCCACCTGCGTTTCCCCAGTAAGCCAGGTCCACTTAGAAAGGGTCCGGTGGCCCCTCATAAAAGGGGGGGTACTGTAAAGGATCTGCCAGGCACAGCGGGGTTAACTCCCAGAACTAATCAGTCAGCACCTGAGAATACATCCCTGAGACTGACTCCTGCTTCCACCATTCAGGCTGGCAGGCTTAGGAGTGGGAGAGCCTATCGTAACCTGGCCAGACTCAGCTAGCTCCCGCCCTCGGTCTATTTAAGCCTGCACTTCCTGTCCCTCGGTGCTTGTTATTGCTTGTGTTTCCCTCCTTGTGGTTTCCTGGCCCAGCTACAGCTCCTGCTATTTTTGATCCTGCTCCATACAGACCCCGGCTTACCGACTACTCTTCTGCTTTTCGTTTTGTACCTTGCACACTCCTGGCTTGACTCGGCTCGTTCACCACTCTGGTTGCTCACGGTGTTGCCGTGGGCAACGGCCCCTTTTCCTTGCTTGTGTTCCTTGTATGTTTGTCGTGTTTGTCGTGCACTTACTGAGCGCAGGGACCGCCGCCCAGTTGTACCCCGTCGCCTAGGGCGGGTCGTTGCAAGTAGGCAGGGACAGAGTGGCGGGTAGATTAGGGCTCACTTGTCCGTCTCCCTACCCCCTGCCATTACAACTGCATATTTTTTTTATTTCCTGATTAGTGGAAGCCTTAACTCATTTTATTTTTTCATAGACGTAGTGGTATGAGGGCTGTTTTTTTGCGGGACGAGCTGTAGTTATTATTGGTACCCCTTTGGGGCACATGCAACTTTTTGATCACTTTTTGAGAGGCCAGGTAACCAAAAAATAGCAATTCTGGCATAGTTTTTTTAGGGTTTTTTTTATACAGCGTTCACCACGCGTTATAAATTACATGTTAACTTTATTCTGCGGGTCAGTACGATTCCGGCGATACCTAATTTATAGCACTTTTTTATGTTTTACAACGTTTTGCACAATAAAATTACTTTTATAAAAAGAATGTATTTTTTCTGTTGCCAAGTTGTGAGAACCATAACTTTTTAATTTTTTCGTCGACGGAGCTGTATGAGGGCTTGTTTTACGCAAGACGAGCTATAGTTTATATAGGCACCATTTTTGGATACGTGCGACTTTTTGATCACTTTTTATTTAAATTTTTGTAGGCAAAGTTACCAAAAAACAGAAATTCTGGCATTATTTTTTACGTTTTTTTTACGCCGTTCACCACGTGGAATAAATAACATTATATTTTTTATAGTTTAGGCCATTACGTCGCGGCGATACCAAATATGTATGGTTTATTTATTTTTTTCA
The DNA here is from genome assembly GCF_050947455.1 of Rhinoderma darwinii. NCBI lineage: Eukaryota > Metazoa > Chordata > Amphibia > Anura > Rhinodermatidae > Rhinoderma > Rhinoderma darwinii. The sequence continues at coordinate 51,644,359 of NC_134698.1, forward strand.
ATAATAAAGGACTTGATAAGAGAAAAAGGGCGATTGTGTTTTATTTTATTACTTAAAAGTTGTATTATATTTTGTACAACTTTTTTTTAGATTTTTTTTTCACTTTTTTTACACTTTACTTTAGTCCCACTAGGGGACTTGAAGGTTCAACTGTCAGATTTTTTTTCTAATACATTGCACTACCTACGTAGTGCAATGTATTAGATCTGTCAGTCATTCATTCACTGACAGCAAGCCGATTAGGCTACGCCTTCGAGCGGGGCCTAATCGGCTTCCGTAATGGCAAACAGGAGGCCATTGTTAGGTCCCCTGGTGTCATAATTGCAGTCGGCAGTCGTGCGATTGCAGGGTACAGATGACGATCTGCCAGCAACCACAAAGATGCATCCGATCGTTGCATCTGAGTTGTTAATGGCAGGGATAGGAGATAGCTCCGGTTCCTGCCGTTACAGGTGGATGTCAGCTATAACATACAGCTGATATCCACCGCTGATGACGCTGGCTCTTCTACTGAGCCGGCGCCATCTTGCCGGCGTCTACGGAAGCCTTTTAGGCCCCGCCTCCGGGCGGGGGCTGGAAGTTTTCCGTGCTAGGCACACCGGGAGGCCAGTATTAGGCCTCCGGTTGCGATTGCAGCCACCGACACCCGGCTATTTCATTGCTGGGGTGTCGATGAGCTGCAAACACCTTAAATGTAGCGATCAGTTTTGACAGCTGTACTTCGGTCCCCGCCGTTACAACAGGATGTCAGCTGTCAGATACAGCTGATATCCGGGGAGAAGCTGAGTCGGTGCCAAGCATTTGGCGTAAGTATACAACATTTTGCGGGAAGCACTGGCTTTCCATGTCGTATACTTACGACAAATGTCGGGAAGGGCTTAAACAACAGCTTTTTGTTTTTACCTGCTTTTCGAAATCCACATTTAGGCCCTGTGCACACGACTATGCCTGTAATCACGGTCATACTTACCCTCTTGCGTAGTCTGGCCTCCTGGGATGACATTGCAGGTCATGTGTCTGCTGCAATCTGTGATTGGCTGCAGCGGTCACATGGGATGAAACGTCATCCCAGGAGGCCGGACTGGAGAAGAAGCGGTGAACTCTGGGTAAGTATAATTTTTTTTTTCTTACTTGCGATTTTTTGTGGCGAAATCTCTGCGATTCCACTGCAAATGTTGCAACACACACCACTTTGTTGCGGGTTTAAGCACTCCACTGAATTCAATGGGGGAAACCTGCAACACAAAAGCAGCGATTCTGCAGCAGTAATTGACATGCTGCGGCTGTGTGGGGATGGGATTTTCACACATCACACACTCATTGAAGTCAATGGGTGCGTGAAAACCTCGCACGGCACACGGACGCACTTACGTGTGCCGCGCATGATGCGAGCTACAGTAGTCGAAACTATGAATGAAAACAGAAAAGCACCACGTGCTTTTCTGTTTACAAACATAAAAACAGAGTGTCATAATGATGGCGGCTGCGCGAAAATCACGCAGCCATGCATCATATGCTGCTGACACACGGAGCTTTTATGGACCTTTTGCACGCTCGTGTGCATCCGGCCTTAAGAAGTATAAAGGACAGATACTACTTTTCCTCTTGTTTGAATCCACTCCTGTTTATGGCTTGAAAAACTGCATAAAAAACCTGAAGGCTGGGTTCACACGACCTATTTTCAGGCATAAACGAGGCGTATTATGCCTCGTTTTACGTCTGAAAATAGGGCTACAATACGTCGGCAAACATCTGCCCATTCATTTGAATGGGATTGCCGACGTACTGTGCCGACGACCAGTAATTTACGCGTCGTCGCTTGACAGCTGTCAAACAACGACGCGTAAAATGACTGCCTTGGCAAAGAAGTGCAGGACACTTCTTTGCAACGTAATTTGAGCCGTTTTTCATTGAATTCAATGAAGAACAGCTCAAGATAACGGGCGTCAATGACGCCTCCTGAAAACAGTCTGTAATTTCAGACGTAAAAGGAAGCTATCGTGTGCACATACCCGAACAGTATCTGATCAAAACCTGCCTGTGTGAATACATAGCTTAAATACTGTGGATTTTCCGCAACGGATTTAGTTGCGGAAAGTCCGCTGCATAATACAGCAGCAGCAAAGTGGATGAGATTTGAAGAAATCTCATTCACACGCTGCATTAATTCTGAGCGGAAAAAACGCTCAAAAATTTACCTGCGGTGCATTTTTTTCATCCGCTACATGTCAATTGTATTTGTGTAATCTATGCTTATTTGTTGCGAGGTAAATCCCGCAACAAATAGCAGATGTTGCTTTTTTTTGCAGCGGAAAAGCAGCAATTCTGCCGCAAAAAATGCAACTTAAAGAAAATAAATAAATCTTATACTTACCCAGAATTCTGTGTTACTTCGTCCATCATCGTTTCATCCCATGTGACCGCTGCAGCCAATCACAGGCTGCAGTGGTCACATGGGATGAAACGTCATCCCAGGAGGCCAGGCTGCAGAACAGCGGAGAGACGCGTCGCCATGGCTAAGTAAGTAGGAATCTTTTTCTTATGTGCAGTTTTCCGCAGCAGACTTTCCGGCCGAAAAACTGCATCACAATTTGGTGCGGTTTTTCGGCCAGAATTCCCTGCGGCGCACAGGACGGTTATGCTGTGTGCTTATACGGAGTGTATCTGCCCTGTGTGAACATAGCCATATTCTGCAAGTTCTCCTCCTGTCTCCTGCATCTGTATGGAAGTAATGCAGAACAGCTTCTGCGTATTAAACCATTAGGCAAGGTTCACACTCTGCGTTTTTAACATTCCTTTTTTTTGTTCTGGTAGATAAACTCCTATGTCTTTCAATAGGAGTTCAACCAAAACCAAAAAAAATGCATGTTAAAAACCTATGTTGCTCCTAGCACAGCGCAAGGGCTAGCTTTTTGAAAATTAAAATACTGTGACCGACTCTGTGTACTACTCCATGGAGCACCATTGCTTTTTTAATGTATTTTTTCTAAAGTAATCCCAAGAAAAATTTACTTGTATGAAGGACAACAGGTAGAAACAGACAAAAATAAAATATATTTTTCAGTCTCCTGCATGACATATAAACATTTGCTCCAAGTGGATAAAGAAAAATGAGCTTATCGTTTGTTCTGAAATGTCTTTATAAAATCAGTTTTTTGAAGGTTAATGTCCATATTTTACCTTTCATTACTTCAAACTTGCAAGTGACAATTCAAGGCCTCCATAGCGCCACCTGCTGGATATTAGTCTTTTCAGCATAACCTGGAATATGTGTGTTTTAAAGGGGTGGCCTGAAGCCATCTCACCAGGCGCAACGGGGGTCGAGTGTGGACAGTTGTGGTGCGGGTTTTGGTAGAAAAACCCTTTAAGGGATTGCTAAACCTCACAATTCATTTTAACCATGTGTAGATATTTGTTTTTCACCTTTGTATTACTGTATTTATGTTGAGGAATATTTTTTTTTTTTAAAAGTACAAAATCGCAGTGACTTGGAAAACGTTATAACTGTTTACCAAACTCAATAACATTGCATAAATAATATTTCAGAATGAAGAATGGAATCACATTTGAAAGTATTTTCTGATAAAATTAAAAATAGGAAAAAAGCATAAAGGAGACCTAACGGAGGATCCGATTGGAATTTAGAATCTGTTTTTAAATTAGCTATGTATGAATATACTTTTACATGGTGGCATTAAGAATAATGCCCGTAAGTTGTTATTATGTCCCCATGTCCATGATGATAACATAGATACATGACATGCCACTGCTATTGTGGTCTATAGGGGGTAGGTAGTGTAGAAGTTCCTTCCTCAGTAGGCGATTCTGTAGGGCCACACACAGGAGTACAGATTTTAGAATCAGGAATCAGTGTTAATCAATGTTAACCCCTCACCCCTCCCACATCCTTTGTTTCAGTACAAGCAGGACAGCTGATTTCAGAACCAGTACTGGGAGGGTCCCTGTTTTGATTGTGCTATGGGCCCCAAACCTATGTGCGCATCCCTGAGGGCCCAGTGACTCAGTTTCAGGGACAAACACCTCCGACCCTTATTTTTAAATTATACTTATGACCTGTATTAGGAGCCTCCATCTATTAGGATAGGGCCACACAGAATCACAACGCGGCTAACAACCACGCCGGCACCTTGTTTGGTGCGGCTGTCAAACAGCCTGTTAGTGGCCGCACGTTAACGCAGGTAAACCGTTCCTTTATCTGCAAAATCGTGCGGCCATGAATTAATACACCCTTTATGGCCACACAATTATGCAAATTACAACTTACCCCCTATTCATTCTCTATGGCAGCGACGGAAAAAGCCGAACGCTGCTCTCGGCTATCTCCAGCGCTCCCATAGAGAATGAATGGAGCAGCAGTGCGCATGCGTATGTAACCGGAATACCTCTTAATGAGGTATTTATCAGCCGCTCCTACATAGTGCCAGCGCGGTTGTTGGCCGCGTTGCGACCGTGTCAGGGCCGCTCCATGTGGCCGTACCCTTAAAGTCAATGTGGTCCACCACAGACACTTGCCTTTTGATATGACCGCCCTGATGGATTCGGGTTTGAGCGCAAGATACAGCTTCCATGTATCCAGGATACATAGAAGCTGTATCTGAAAAAGTAAAAAAAAAATGTAATAAAAACTAATAACAAAGTTACTTAAAACACCGTAATACAGTACATTGTTTTATTTAAAGACAAAAACTTGACATAGTCTTTAAGTAAGTATAACTGGAGGGGCTGTTAGACCAGAGGAAACATATTCAAATCCAATGCACAATTTTAGTATAAAAACATATACAATAAATCTAAGGGACAGGAAAAAAATAGCAAATGCGTTAAAAAACATAAATGTAATAAAATCACAGAAAATTAAAACCAACCCCCTAATGTAATTTCTTGCATCTTTTCTAAATATTGTTGACCGTACTCACTCACATATTGCAGATAAACATGACAATAGACTTTCAACAGATCTTTTCACATATCGTTCATGTATTTACAGTCTCTTAATTTTAACTATATAAAAGCCATAATACTAGTATATTTATGAGAATTGGTAACTGACCAAAGAGATCTTAAATTATACAGGCTTTAGGGCATGTTCACACGCAAACGTAAAATACGTCTGAAATGACGGAGCTGTTTTCAGGCGAAAACAGCTCCTGAATTTCAGACGTTTTTGCAAGTGCACGCGTTTTTCGTGGCGTCCATTACGGACGTAATTGGAGCTGTTTTTCAATGGAGTCAATGAAGAAACGGCTCCAATTACGTACCAAGAAGTGACATGCACTTCTTTGAGGCTGCCGTCTTTTTACGCTCCGTCTTTTGACAGCGGCGCGCAAAAAAAAAGCCTGTCTGCACAGAACACCGTAAGACACATTGAATTCAATGGGCAGATGTTTGCCGACGTTTTGGAGCAGTTTTTTCAGCCGTAATTCCAAGTGAAAAACGCCTGAATTACGTCCGTAGATAGGGCGTGTGAACCAACCTTATACGTTGATGTTATTTAGCTTACCTTACCATCGTCACCAGATTGGACACATGATTAGGTAAGTCCCCGCAGGTTTAGTTGTTGGTCCAAATGTAGATGTTTAGTAAGATTTTGTCGGTGTCCTCATTCACAGACTGCACCCTGTACAATACATTTATACAGTCATGGAATTCTTGTGTGATATCTAATACTCTTAGAATTTACAGTAGGGGGTACATAATCCCATATATAAAGCACCAATATATTAAACAGCGTTAAATAATAAATAGTTAATAATAGTTAATAAATAGTTAAGGGGTGCAAATACAATCTTTAAAACAGTTGTATTTTACGGCAGTCCAAAGCTGCCCATACACTTTAGATAGCTGTCAGCCGACAGCCTCCGAGCCCCCACTACACATCTGCCAACAGAGAAGAGTCAGGACACCCCTATACACATTAGTTCGGCCATCTTTCATCTAATGTATATGAGAGGAGATATTTGTAGTGATTTGCTGCAGATTTATTAAACGTGCATTTTGAACTGTCTGGAAGCCAGAAATTAAAATCTATTCCTGCTATGAATATTTGCGCCATTTTCAGCTATTGTCACCTACACTACGTCTCCTTGGAAACCATGCCCTCTTTTCTTGTCACATTACAAATTTGCAAGGGTGGACATGCAAGTAGCCGGTTGTGCTGCATTAATAGCAGCTAATAGGCCACAAGGTAGCAGTGATATAACATAACCAATAATGCACTGCTGTATATTATGAAGACGTGTTGTGGAGCATCTATATACACTATAAAATATATGTATTCATTTGTATTAATGACATAGATCTGTTTAGTGTGAATACATCACTGTGCAATATCTGCTTCTTCACATCAAACACATATAATGCTGCTGTTGTGTTGTAGAGGAGCCTGCGGACCCCGATGCATAGCGGCCCAGGCGCGATTACAGGATGTTCAATCTTCCCGGTTTTATATATTTAAATATATTCAGTATAGTTCAGTGTAGTGTAATATGTTGGCTATTCCCAAAGAAAATGCATAAAAAATAACCTAGTTTATGGTTATAGGTGTTGTCCCATTAGGAACATCCATGTCCATATTAAGGTATGTAGACATCAAGGAGGAGCGTTTCCCACTTGGGACCTCTTTCTATAAGCCAAGGTGGAGAGCAACTACAAAGAGCAGCTGCATCGCTGTCAAACTCAACGTGACTATGCATTACATGGTTGCCCATTCATTTTGTAATACTATATTTGCCCTGCAGCATGCCACTTGCAGCCACCCCTCCCATGATTTTAGGGGTTAGAGGAGCCGGATCTGCCATTATCAGCTGATTGCAGGTGGCGTCATTCTAGGAAGGGGTTGTCTACATGGGACAATCCCTTTATTATGTCGGCCTATAATCCAATGTATAGTCCTTGGATTGTTATTTTCTATCAAGTTGTCAGTAGGAAAGATGGTTGACAATAAATATGTAGATGTTCTTACCCAGCTTTCCTATAGTTCTAAACAACATACACTATTTGGCCAAAAGTATGTGGACACCTATCACTCAAATATGAGATTGTTAGACATCCCATTCCAAAACTATGGCCAGTAATATGGAATTAGGCCCCTTTTGCAGCTTTAACAGCCCCCATTTTTCTTTGGAGTGTGTCTGTGGGAATTTATGCCCATTCAGCCAAAAGATTTTGGATGGGGTTGAATTCAGGGCTCTGTGCAGACCACAAGTTACTCCATACTGAACTCGTCACACCATGTCTTTATGGATCTTGCTTTGAGACCAGGGATACAGTCATGCTGGAACAGGAAAGGGCCTTCCCCAAACTGTTACCACAACATTGGAAGCACACAATTATCTAAAATGTCTTTGTATTCTGTAGAATTAGCATTACCCTTCACTGGGTATGAGGGGCCTAGCCCAACCCCCTAAAAGGCCCCACTCCTTTATCACTCCCACAGCAAATTTTACAGTGGGCACTATATATTCAGGTAGGTAGCATTCTCCTGGCATGCACCAACGCCACTGAGAACTTCAGTACAACCCACACTACTACAAATGTTTGTCTATGGAGATTGCACGGCTGTGTGCTTGATTTTATGCACCTGTTTGCAATGGGTGTGGCAGAATTACCTGAACTCAACAACCAGGAAGGGTGTCCACATATATTTGGCCATATTGTCCATCTTCCCAGGCTGCATTTTTAGGAATAGTAGCTGTGTCAGTGTAGGCAGGTTCGTTCTTTAGCACTTTGAAAAATGACAGATATAGCAGATATAGCTATGAAACTTAACAGGAGGCAGGTGCCCCATTTTTCCTGACAGCTGTGCCTGCTGCCAGTTAATGCATCCATGGCTGTCTCCTCCCAATGAACTAGACACAGCTGTTTCCACTATATGTACACTGCTGGAGCATTGCTTGTGTCCTACCTCTTTATGGCAATGCTAATCATTGCTTTACCCTCCCTCCTCTCCATACAGTGGCTGTTCCCTGCACCGTCTCTCTCCTACCTCTGTGTTTTTTTTTCATGCAAGCTTCCACTCCTGGAGATTTCTGACTCTTCCTCTCCCACCAGCTGTTCCCTGCGCTCGCCCCCTCCCTCCTCTGCTGATCACTGGCTGTTCTTTACACCCGCCTCTTCCTGCTATCTAGTCGCTGTCCACTGCCCTGGTGCTGAAATCTCTCTGTGCTAAACACACCCGTGATCTTGAAGTGGGAGATGAAGGTAAATGGAAATATTCCATGATGTGATTGAATGTCACACTCATCGTATTGTCATAGTTTACCCTTGGTGTGTGTATATATATATACATATATATTTTTCATGTATAAAACCTGCATCCATCAGTACCATGTATAGTCCTGTATCTCCTTGTGAATAGATTTACAATGTTACCAATAACAAGAGGAATCTTTGGGATACTAGGAATTGTGATCTTTATATCGTGGATTTTATTGATTGGAGTGTGATGCTACTTCACAAGCAGGCATGGGCTTCCGAGTCCTCCTCCTTCATTTCCCCATCCATCCAGCATTGATCTCTCTCTCACAGAACTACTGGGGATTAGTCAAGCATCTGGCAGAGGTAGAAAATAAACTGGTATAAGGACAAGGTGATGGACAGAAGAAATGACAAGTTGAGAGTTGGCTCCTAGCTGCTGTGTATATCAGTAAGTCTTTATATATATATATATATATATATATATATACAAACGAATATATATATACATGGATATATATATATGGAATTATTGCTGCCACTATATATACAGACCCCCTATGCCATTTATATGCATTGTATTTTTTGTCCAAATCTACTGTCAGGAACCTGAATTGGGCACCTGCCAATCATATGTGAAGGTTGGCATGGATAAAAATGTAATTATCTTCTCTTATAGTTACCCTTAAAGTGAAGCCGAGCCGCAAGAATCATACTATGGAATTGCAATTCAAGCAATCCCTTAATATAATGCTATCTGAATAATTACTGTTACAGGCTCATCAGGATAGATTTTGTTAGAAGTACATCCACGGAATACAGGCTGCCATAAACAGCACCTGTACTGTTGATAGTGCCCACAGGTGGCAGTGGGTAGTTCAAAATTCTGTGAAGTAATCACAATAATAAAATATATTAGGGAATCACTTGCAAAGCAATCACTAACCGGTTCAGGACCAGGCCGTTTTGAGCCTTCAGGATCAGACACCATTTAACTATTCTTAGCACGCGTTACTTAAATGGCTGGGTTACTGCAGCTCTGCTCCTATTCACTTGAATAAGTGAATAAGTGATAATTGCCGATTCTGGCACACTCCATTTAACACCATATAACATCAGCTAGACTACGTAAGTTATTAAAAAAATTTCATAGAAGTTTGATCCAGAGTTTGCCCTAAAAGGTAATATTTCTTGCTAATTCTTTTACTTAGATAAAAAATCTAGCAGAAAAAGATGATTTTACTATACATAAACAAAGGACAGATTTATTAAAGTATTTATGCAATTTTTATCATTTTTAACACTGAAGAATATAGAGTTTTGGCCAATCTTAATCACGGCATCAAAGTAGTATAAACAAAGGGAGCGTGCTTGATCGCCAGCTTAACCTGAAGGATAAGCTGACAGCCCAGGGTCTAAGTAAGGCCCCCAGGGCTGTTATACCTGTTAGGTAATTTATAGGCACAGGTACTTATGTTTGGGAATATACAGATATTCCAGTACACTACAGTTAAGAAAGACAAATCAAAAGTTAAAGTCTCCTTTTCTGACAAAAAAAGTTAAACAAAATGAAATAGATATTACGTATATAAAAAATATAGTTGCACATTTGAAAAATAGAATAAATACAATTTGATTTAAATAAACACTTTTTATTAAATAAATATTACAAAAAAATATATACATATTTGGTATTCCGGTAACCATAATGACCCATATGATAAAGCTAATGTGTTATTATAGAGACACCAAGTTGAATGTCAGGCCATGACTAAGGACGCTTGCAGCGTAGGCTTTCTACATCACCGATATTTTTCCTCACACCCCAGGATTCCACACTTCAACCAATGTCCTGATTTTTAACTAATTTTTTGTCCATTAAACTTGGAACTTCGTTCCATTTTATCTACAGTCCATGCTGGATCCAACCCTCTTTTTCTCTATTGAATGTCAGGTGTCTCATCCAAAATTCTCACCCAGTTCGCCTACGCAAATCCAAACCACTCTGTTTCAAGTACAACCCTTTTAGAATCATAGTTTACATGTTAGAAATCCCCTGGAATGGGGACATACTATATATTGCATTGGTCTAAATATGGGTTTTATACAGTAAACTATTAGGATATATAGTCATAAAATCATCACCTAGGCCACAGACCAAACGGTCTAAGGATCGAGTTAAAATTTCTAAGTAACATTGGTTAACAATTTATGAATATCCAACCAAGTTTTTACCAAATAATTCTTATATAATCATACAGATTATGATAACACATAGGGCGAGATTCATGAACACTGTAACAGAAAAACTGTCTTTATTGCCCGTAGCAACCAATCACAGCACAGATTTCATTTTTCTAAAGCACTATAAGAAATTAAAGTTGTGCTGTGATTAGTTACTATGGACAATAAAGACAGTTTTTGTGAATTCCCCCCTATAGACTTTATTATTTTAAAATTCCCTTACAAATAGGTAAAAGGGATTCTAATAAGTATCAAAAATGTTTGGGGGCAGAAGCAGATTGGATCCACTGAATGTGGTGTTGTCCCAAGATTTTTATTTATTAGGAGGAGGTAATAGGTACTATGTCCAAAGTCTTTGACATTCCTATGCCTACTGATATAAAGATTTATATATTCACTTGTCATCTTGTCCATGTATCTGGAAGTTGGGTCTTATAGAGCTAAAAAGAAAATAAGTGACTGGCTTTGTATTTGGGATATATGGTTGAAGAAACTAAGCTTTAGCGATAAACGCAAATACAATTATTGGGGAATTTAGTAATTAGTAATTAATTAATTTTTTTCATTTGTTTTTTTGTTCTTTTTTCCACCCTTCCATTCAGGGGGTGGGTTTGAGGTGGATTTGTTTTTCTCTGTGCAAATGTTTGTGCCCTGCTATTAGTGTTGCAAAATAATAAAATAATTAAAATAAATGTTATATTTATATATATATATATATATATATATATATATATATATATATATATATATATATATATAATATATGTGTGTATATATATATATATATATATATATTTATTCATATTCAATAAATAACATTAGAAATATAAAAGTAGCTTGAATGAAGTGCTGTATAAATGTGCTGTATAATTATAATCTTGAGTGAGATAATCTTGATGAATATTGATAATTTTTTTCTCATTTGCAGTGCGTTGACAATGATATTATGGCGCCTCTTTACATAAATATGACATTCTACCAGCAGACTGTGTGATGGTGCATAAGTTCCCAAATACGTATTTAGAATTTGAAGATGCAATTTAAATGCAGGCTTTATTACAGCTTTAGAAGTCCTGCAGTTTAATATTTGCTTGTAAAAATTTATCTTGTCTCTTTCTATCAGGTATGATGATGGCTGAACCCACAGAAGACCCAGGAGGAGAGGAGGCCTCAGGAGGGGCATCTGTACGACAAAGAGAGCATTCCCCTATGTTACACTTGGACCTTTATAGCTTTGAATGTTCAGAAGCAGAAGGAAGTCGCTATGTGCTGACCAGTCCCCGCTCCTTGGAGGCCTGTGCTCGATGTATGGTAAAACCAGTAGAACTTTTATCTAGAAGTCTATCTGATCTAGTGAGAGAAGCTCCAGGACGATCCATGCGAGTAGCTACTGGTCTTTGTGAAGTTTATGAAATAGAAAGACAGAGAAAGCTGAAAATGTGCAGGGAGGAGAGAGAAAGGATTATCCGTCAAGAAAAGAGAAGGATTCTACCATTAGTGTTAAGCAGCAATCTTGGCTCCCCATGTAGCTCAAAAGGGTCATCTCGGGCTGAGCTTTCAACACCCCCAGCATCTAAGAGATATGACACTTCATCCAGCACTGGTTCCCAAAGAAGCAACACACATCTTTCCAAAGATAGTGATAGATCTAAATCTTTACTTTCCAACCCTACTCAAAGAGGCAAACCATCACAGCCCAAAAGGTATCCTGCCTTAGTACCCAAGACTCAAAAGAGCAATAGCTCCCAATCTGATGATACACAGAGCAGTACTGAATCAGTGACGAAGGATCTTGCTCATCCAGTCCCAAGGAAAAATAAAAGTCTGTCTCTGGACTCCCTGCAAAAAATGAGAGATGCCTCTGGTAGAACATCCTCAGAATCCATGACCTCTTCTTACAGTGGAGACAGTTTACGAGGCAAAACAGCACAATTTATTCCAAAATCCATGACTTTGGATACTGTTAATTCCCTCATGGGTCGGAGTTTCAGTCTTGGGGATCTTAGCCATTCATCCCAAACAACAAAGAAGGTTGAAAAAATGGTTAAGGAGGTAAACAAAAAAGGGATCCACGAATTACCTCCAAGAGACAAGAAGATTGCAGCAATTATGATTGCCAAGCATGAGGAAGAAAATATCAGGAAAGAGCAGCGTTACTGGGCTCACTTACAGTGGGAAACCCAAAGGAAGAGCTCAGATTTTAGAAAGGAGCTGGAAGAAAGAGAAAGACAACGAACAATATTACATGGTCAAAGAATGTTTGATTCTCATGTCAGAAACAGGCGTAGCAAAATGTCTTTAGATGAGCTGACTTCTGCAGAGATGGCAAAGCAAAGTACAGGGAAAGGTGGAAATGTGGAAAGTAAGCAAAAAAACACCAGCCAAATAAAAAGTCAAAAGTCCAAACAGCTAAAGAAGAATGATGCTCTAGAGTCAAATGATGATTTGCTAGAAGAAAAGTACCTGGTAGCCAAAAATAAAAAACAGGAGAGATCCCAGCAGCTGCAGGTTAACAAAATACTGCAGAACAAAATAGAGAAAATTAAGCACCAAGCACTTCTTCAGGAGTTAGCGCAGAAAGAGGAGTCTGATACTGAGGAGCGAAGGAAGGCACTTGAGAAAAATCTGCATAAGACACAGGGAAATGTGGAACAGTTACTTGTAAAAAGGAACCAGGAATTGAAGACTAGAGCACAGAGGGAAGAGCAGCAAACCCACCGGGCAAAGCAGGCAGCAGAAAAGAAAGAGAAAGAGCGCACAGAGCATTTGATAGAACTGGCCAAGACTGCAAAGAGAAGGTCGCAGCATGCAAGTCAGATAGCTGATGAGGTTGTGCAACACAAAGCAAGGAAAGCAGTGGAAATTCGCGTAGAAAAGGAAAAAATCCAGAGGGAAAATCGGCAAAAAGTACTGCAGAATGAGGACATGAAAAGACAGGAACTTCTTATGTCCATAGAAAAGAAGCTAGAGCGCAGTGAACAAATGTTTAAGGAGAAACAGACAGTGATGGATAATGCGCGCTCGGTGGCCAGGGCTTCCTTTAATATCCGGGAAAAAGTGAGAGCTGAGACAAACACACGTACTTTTGATAAAATGGCCCTGGAAGCAGACTTATATGCAAACATTAATAAGAAATGATGGACGTGTGGGTCAAAAGAACGCAAAACCACTATGCCAGCATTTGTTGATGCAGGGCCCAGGGTATGTCTTGTTTTAAAGAATGTTGTAAAATTTTTACACCACTGCTGCAGTAACGGTTTACTATGGTAAAGACAAGACCCATCAAAGACCTTCATACAGGTCAGTCTCATATTCACAAAGGGCAGAATTCCCTCATTTTAGTTACTTAGCACCAACCCCTATAAGTTGAGTTTTAGCCATATCTATATATTCCCAATATTAAATAGAAGATATGCCCAAATACCTTCCATTACCATTTTGAAGTAATATGCTGTTTATACACTAGACAAGGCTGTCATAAATTATTAGGTAATATATGCAAAATAGTGCTCTAAGAGGACATTTCTACTGTTCCCCTCCAGGAAAAAGTGAATATGTACAAGACAAACTGATCAATAATACCCAATAAAACTAAAGATGGGAGTTGAGATATTGGTGTTAATTATGCAACTTATTATTCTATAGTAATTATCAAAGTTGTAAAATCAAATGATATGACAAGCACAGAATAGGGTTGGGGCCAGATTTTCAGAATTTCTGGATTATTTTAGTAATATTATCAACCCCAATGAAACATTGCAGGCACCTTGAGGCTGTTTGTGCCCCATTTCTGCTTGTGATTTGTTCTACATAGTCACACAGATAGCAGACCCCCACCTTCTAACAATCAAAGAGAACAGGCACCCTATTAGAAAGAGTAAACCACGAAGATGGCTTTGTGGCTGCCTGTATACTATATAGAACAATTTCAGGCATGAAGCGGGCTGTAGCATTTTACAGGAATTATTACTGTGAAATTGATTCTCCGGTCAAATAACTTTGACTGGAAAACCTCTGAGGTTGAAAAATTAGACACATCAAATTTTGGTCACGCATAGACTTTTTACCTTTCTTTCTGCTCCTTATAGACTTGTGTGTTCTCCCCTGTTCAGTCTACTGGGTAATTCTAGAATAACATCAGGTTTTTTTTTTGGTTATGCTTGTCAGATCATCAGGATTTCCAAACCATCGAGTCCAAGTTTATACAAATAAAATCCCAACTCCACTGATAACCTGGGAATTAAAGGGGTATTCCCATTACACAAAGTGTAAAAATTGCTTCCCAAACAAAATCCAGAATCCACATGTGACAACAATTCTACACAATATCACACTTTCTCCAACTTACATTAAGAGGAGTTCAGGAAGCTGTGATTTGGGGTGCTCTTCTGCAGCTCCCCCGACATAAAGACGAACACTTTGGTCACCAGCAGTTTTCTATTGCTAACTACCAAAAAAGCATCTCCACAAGTTCAAGAACCTTTTAGTCAGGGAAAGAAAATGACTGGACCCACCACCACCAAACATCATCCTATATCCCAGCTTCCTAGATTTCTGTGAGTATAACATGGGAAGAAAGTGGAAATAGAGGTTAGGGATGCAACGTATCCATATTATTGATAGTGTATAAAAGATATGATAAAAAAAAGTCACAACTTCTAATCTATTGTCCTTTTGCAAAAATCATATCAAATATTTTAGACAAAAAAAAGTCGCAGCATCCAAAGTTATTGTCCTTTATTGTACAGGAAGTGTTTACATATTGGGCAGCATGGTGGATCAGTGGTTGGCACTTTTGCCTTGCAGCACTGGATTCCTGGATTTAAATCTGACCAAGGGCAACACCCTTGACATATGAGACTTTGACATATTCTGCCCATGTTTGTTCGGGTCTCCTTATGGTTTTTGGGTTTTCTCCCACACTCCAAAAACATACTTGTCAATAGCCTTTAATGAAATGGATTGTGAGCCCCATTGGGAAAGATTCTAATGTGAATGGTGACAAACACTGTACAGTGCTGTGGAATATGTTGGCGCCATGTAAGCAACAATAAATGAATGAAAAGCATGAAAATTGCTGCAAGGTGAGAGCTTAAATATTGCTGGAAATGTAAGTGCTGTTTGGTCAATAAAGGAAAATATTATAGGGTGCAGTGTCACACACAACAGAAACACTGACTAATATCTGTCCAGATTTGCAGTGTGGCAATTCTGTTACGTTTTCACAGGAGAAACTGGCATGCTCCAGATTAAGAATCTGCACTGCAGATCAATTTCCGCACGTGTTTTCGACAGTTTTTTTTCCACAGCGTGTGGACGTAACCTAAGAATATGTTCACACATAGTGTTTTCACTACATTTCCGCCACAGATTTAAAAATCTGTGAGAAAAAAAATGGTGAGTCAATAAGTAAGCACACCCTAATACTGGAGTTTAGGCTTTTAATTTCACAGTTGTGCACAACACCCTTTCCATCTAACATTTCGTAACACTGTCTGATTTTGACATGAATATGGAGATAATTACTCTGAACAAAATAGATCAAAATTATTTACTGCAATTATCTTATTTTACAAGCCCAAAATGCAAAACAGAAAAACGAAAAAAATGTATCAAATACATTTTGTTAAAAAAACAACTTCATAGCAACAAATGTAAAGCACAAAGTATTTAAATACAAGCCCAGTAATTGATATTTTGAGGTTTTATTATTATTTGGATGTTTACAAATGTAAAGACTGAAGGCTTGTGAGCCTGGAAGTGCCAGTAAGGTGGTGGCACAGGAACTTAATATTGTAAGTTGGAAAATTTGTATTCTCTTGCTGGTAAATTTTTATTGTTATCAATGATATGTTGGCTCATAAGGAATAGAATTAGAAGCTTTTTAAACACTTGCTACGGTATCAGAGGAAACTGGAAGATGCACTCATGCAAAAGCTAAGTTACTATGTTGCTTCCACTTGTCAAAAAATAGAATGTCATAATTTTATGTTCAGCTGAACTCATTTAAACTATGAAATACTCTGTGAAGCTGTGTGGAAAAATAATCCAGTGTCCCCTCCAAAACAGTGAATTAGGAACTCTGCAAGCTTTGTTATAGAATAACTGTACTTTTCAGAAAACTTTTGATATGTAATAGTGACATATCAGAAGTTTTGATCAGTAGGGGTTTGGATGCGGAGACCCCCATCATCGCTGAAACGAAGGTTTATGAGGCTCTGTTCACATTTCCGCTTCCATCACCATTTATTTCAATGGTGACATTGCCGGTGCCTGTGGTTTCCGTTTGCCTCTTTTGTGCACCGGACCCGTCGTTTTTCCGGAAGCAATAGCGTAGTCGACTACGCTATTGCTTCCGGAAAAACGACGAGTCCGGTGCACAAAAGAGGCAAACAGAAACCTCGGGCAGCGGCTCCATCACCATTGAAATCAATGGTGATGGAAGGGGAAACCTTTTGGTTTCCATCGGTGTCAGTTTGTGTCTGCTCAAGGTCCCGTTCTAACGGAAACCTCCGACGGAAGGTCAGAACAGGATCCAAACGCAGATGTGAACAGAGCCTAAGCGCTAAGCTGAGCACCCTGCACCTTCGGCTGTGATCAGAGCTTCTAGTTGGGCTAAAAAAGTACGCATAGAGGGAGTCTCGACTGGGCATCCATATGCCTTAATAGGGAATATAGACAGGGATTATTTTCATGAGACAACCCCTTTAAATTATAGTAGATTTACGATCATGGTTAAAGCTGAATGCCTCTTGCTACCTTTACCTGCAGGCCCAGATTTAGAATTAGCTTAAATAACATGATAAAATGTGCAACAATTTAGGGCTGGACACCACAGAGTTAGCTATTTATGCCAAACCATATGGCTCCAATCCAACCAGTGCTGTGTTCTTTTTTGCTATCAGTGTGCTCTTTGGGAATGGGCCAATGCAAGAATAAAAAATGTTTCCACCATAAAAGCAATTTTTCCATGGTAATATCATATGCTTGCATTGCTCTTGTGTGATACAGAAATAATTGCTCTGATCGTAAGGTTCTACATTACCAACTGATCAGATATTTTAGCCACATACACAACAATAATCAATGATCGTCTTTTCCAGTCAAGTTGTAAACTATTATTGTTACATGTATGCTATCTCAAAGTGAATGCTCAACCTTGAACATTATTTTGTTTTTTAATCTAAATAAATCCAATTTAATTCTGTGCTGATAAATGTCTTATATCTTTATAGTGGTCGGAGCTCTATTTATCTGATACAAAGGACCAAATCCTAGATCATTAGGCAGGGGCGTAGCTAGGGGGGGCAGGTGGGGCAGGCGGGGCGCTGAAGAGCAGCAGCTTAGGAAGAGCCAGGAAATATAGGGCGTTCTGACTGGGGTCTGTGACAGCCATGGAGTGGACCAGTCCAGTCACCTGACCTCACGTCAGTGACATGAGGTCAGATGAACTCAGGTCAGGGGACAGGTCCACTCCCGTGCTGCAGCCTTCCAGCATCTGCCTCCACTCTGTGATCTGTGCTCTGCCGAGAAGCAGAGAGGAAGCTCCGCCCACAGCCCGTCCTCACCTGTCAGCAAGGAGACATGGTGAGTGAGTGTGTGTGTGTCTGTGTGTCTGTCTGTGTGTGTCTCTGTCTGTCTGTCTGTGTGTGTCTCTGTCTGTCTGTCTGTCTGTCTGTGTGTCTCTGTCTGTCTGTCTGTGTGTGTCTCTGTCTGTCTGTGTGTGTCTCTGTCTGTCTGTGTCTCTGCATGTGTTTGTCTCTTATATCTACTACATTATCTGTACTGTGTAGCAGAGCTGAGATTGTAATTTAGCACAATGTGTTATCTGTGATTTTACATAGGACTGCAGGGGACACAACTACATTATCAGTACTCAGAGAGTTATCAGTGTGCTATCCAGTGGCGTAACTACCGCCGTAGCAGCAGTAGCGGCTGCTACGGTGCCCGCGGCATGAGGGGGCCCGTGTCGCCCGGCGGCACGGGCCCCCCCCATGGCCGGAGGCTCCGCTAGCAGCCGCTATGGCTGCTACAGCGGGACGCCACTGAACACTACGGCAGAGCAGGGAGGTATCTCCCCGCTCTGCCATTAAACAAAAGACATGTATCCCCTCTCCACAGGACTGGGGATACATGTGTGATCGCTGGCAGTGATAGGGAGAACGGGGAACTGAAAGTCCCCCCCCCAATGTTCTCCATCACAAACCTCGGACTTCCGGGGTCTGTGTCGGCTTCTCCGTAGAAATGAATGGAGCGCCGGTCGCGCTTGTGCGCATGCGTGACCAGCGCTCCTTTCATTTTTATTGAGCTGCGCAGACGCCGGAAGTCAGAGGTTAGTCATGGAGAACTTCAGGGGACTTTCAGTCCCCCGTTCTCCCTATCGCTGCCAGCGATCACACGTGTATCCCCAGTCCTGTGGAGAGGGGATACATGTCTTTTGTAGGACATACTGTAGGTCGGATTTTTGTGGGAGAAGGCTGTATGGCGTTCCCTACAGGGGGGGGGCAGTATGACGTTCTCTACAGGGGGGCTGTATGGCGTTCTCTACAAGGGGGGCTGTATGGCGTTCTCTACAAGGGGGGCTGTATGGCGTTAGCGCCATACAGCCCCCTCTGTAGATAACGGCATACTGCCCCCCCTGTAGATAACGCCATACAGCCCCCCCTGCAGGGAACACCATACAGCCCCCCCCTGCAGGGAACACCATACAGCCCCCCCTGTAGAGAACGCCATACAGCCCCCCTGTAGAGAACGCCATACAGCCCCCCCTGCAGGGAACGCCATACTGCCCCCCCCTGTAGAGAACGCCGTACAGCCTCCCCCTGCAGGGAACGCCATACAGCCTCCTGTAGAGAACGCCGTACAGCCCCCCCTATAGGGTACGCCATACAGCCCCCCTGTAGATAACGCCATACAGACCCCCCTGTAGATAACGCCATACAGCCCCCCTGTAGAGAACGCCATTAAGCCCCCCCCCTGTAGGGAACGCCATACAGCCCCCCCTGCAGGGAACGCCATACTGCCCCCCCCTTGTAGGGAACGCGATACAGCGTCCCCTCCCCTGCAGGGAACGCCATACAGCTCCCCATGTAGAGAACGCCGTAAAGCCCCCCCTATAGGGAACGCCATACAGCCCCCCCTGTAGATAACTCCATACAGCCCCCCCTGTAGATAACGCCATACAGCCCCCCCTGTAGATAACGCCATACAGCCCCCTTTGTAGATATCTACAGGGGGGGCTATAAAAAAGGCACTATCTAGAAGGGGGGGCTGTGTGTGACACCCAGGGGAGGGGGGCCCCAGTCAAAAGTTTGCTATGGGGCCCAGTCTTTCCTAGTTACGCCCCTGGTGCTATCTGTAGTGTTACATAGGACCGCAGGTAACATCTACTACATTATCTATACTGTGTAGCAGATCTGAGATTGTAATTTAGCACAATGTGTTATCTGTGGTGTTACATAGGACTGCAGGGGACACAACTACATTATCAGTACTCAGAGAGTTATCACTGTGTTATCTGTGGTGTTACATAGGACTGCAGGTAACATCTACTACATTATCTGTGCTGTGTACATATGTGCCTGTGTGGGTATATATGGGTCTGTTTGTGAATGTGTCTTTGTGCTTGTATATTTGTGCCTTTTATGTATTTGTATATGTTCCTGTCTGTGTATTTATCTGTGTGTGTGTGTGTATATATGTGTTTGTACGTCTATATATTTACCTGTTTGTATATATTCCAGATGTGTGTATGTATATTTGCCTGTAGGTCTAAATATCTATCTTTATGTATGTACAGTATATATGTTCCAGCGTGTCCCTATATGTGGTTAATTTTTGGTTTGTGTAGGGGCGGCAATAGAGAGTCCCGCACAGGGTGCCATCCAAGCGAAGGGCGGCCCTGGCTGCACCGACCCTAGTCAGAAGGAACTCCTACCACTCACCGGTCTGTTCACAGTGTGGCGCTAAGTACAAGGGGTGGGAGTGTGCCGCTACCTACTAGGGGGGAAGCGGGCTGTGTGTGGCGCTATCTACAGGGGGGGTCTATGTGGCGCTATCTATAGGGGGCTGTGTGTGGTCTCTTTAATTTATTTTCTTTTAATTTATTTTTATGTTAATTACATCGCTTGTAAAATGTAGAAATGCTTTTATACTCGCGTTACATTAAAAAAATAGTGAAAAAAAATTACACCTCATTGATTGGTAGGGAAAGAAAACATGGCGAGGGGGAAGGAGATGTCGGGAAATAAGTTGGGGGGGGGGGCGCCAAACTGACTCTTTGCCCCGGGTGCAGGAGAACCTAGCTACGCCTCTGCATTAGGGGTGTTGGTACTTTTTGTTTTGGAATTGGAAGGTTCTGGTTAGCCCACCTTATCTAACAGTATGTGCGTGACTGATAGGCTGCTTGCCAGCAAGATGCACTTCATGTAACAGTGTGACTGGCACCTTTTAGAAGCCTTATCTGTGTGCAATTGTAATACTAAGCATCCACCACCCTCCTAAATAGTATGTGTGGGGATGGCTGTTCATCTGTATTTAGCTACTGTGTGTCTTCCCTCAAATAGGTTTATGGTTTGTGTGCATCCTGCTAGGAACTATTAGGGCTTGTCCACATGTAGCATAATTGCTGCGTATTTTTCATCCGGAATTGCGGACAGAAAATACGCAGCAGAATACAGTAGCAACAAAATGGGTAAGAAACCAAATCTCATCCACACGCTGCGTAAAAATTCCGACCAGAAATTGACCTGCGTTGCGTATTTTTCATACCGCAGCAAGTCAATTCCTACTGTGGAAAGTGGACTGAATTGCTGCGTTTTTCAGAGGAGATTTTACCATCTCCAAACATTGAGAAAAACGCACCATTTTCTGCAGTACAAAACGCAGGAAGTGGTGCAAATTTTCCGCAGCGGAATGATTGCAACTTCTCAAGAACGAGCAGGTCCTAGTCCTGACCTGGTACCGATTCCAATAAATTCTTTGGTCATGAGATTTTTGGGGGTCTATGTTGTCCTACACCTACTGCTCTTACTTCTATTACATATCTTATACTCGCGCCAGAGAACTTAATTTTGAGAAAATCTTCTTTAATATCTAGGTTTTTCATCAAGCTGTTTCTCAGTAAATTAAAACTTAATTCTAAAAAAGTCTAATTAATATTTGTGTAAATCAAACTTATTTTTACAGTTTCACCAGAACGCTGCTTTGTTTCAGCGATTGTGCTCGGACCCCCACTGACGACATGTCAAAAGTTTATGAAAATTTAGTTACAATTTAATGGGATAACTCATTAAAGGAAAAGTGTCACAATTAATTTGTTTTATTTATTTGATGTGTTTTAAGTTATGGGCCAAATTTTTTTAAAATATTTTATTGTAAATTTATTTATGTGTTTTTACTTTTGTGTCGGCAGCCGTCTTAATTAGCATCTGTATATGCGTTCTCTGCACGAAGTTTAAAAAAATAAATAGAAAATCAGTAAATAATTGAAGAAAACGGCGTGGGTGCCCCCAATTTTCATAACCAGTCAGCGGCAGCCTATCATTACCACAGTCCCAGCATAATAATGCCACCCTGAAGCTGCCCCAGTGTCGGTTCATCACTTGAGATGGTCGGGTACTGTATTGTACCCGACTCTTCTCGGTACCCCTGGTGGCGGTGGGTACCGGGGTAATAATGGGGGATTAGTGCTAGCCTTTTTACTGGCTAACACTAAGCTCTGCCTTAGTAATGGACGCTGTCAAACAGACAACTGACATTAATTACTAAGGCCCTAATAAAGTATTAAAAAACACAGAGACATAAGAATTTTTTTCTTATTGAAATTAAAACTACTCTGACCATTTCAATTAAAAAAAATAAAATAAAAAATAACACCGTAGATCATCGAAGCATTACAACGAATCTATGACACAGTACAAACGGTCCAATGAAACCTGCAAAATAATAAATAAAAGTATAAAAAAATAAAAAAATTATACTCACCTACAGCAGTCTTTTTCCCTATCATGTAACTCTGCTACCTGTCATTGAAAAAATCATCCGCCAGGGCGAAAAATGTTTTCCCATGGAGGAATACAAAGAAAGCGTCACCTGGTAATTGGACATGACAGGGAAAAATAATTCTCCACCATGTAACTCTGCTACCTGTCAACTATAAAGTCATCCACCACAGGAGAAAATGTTTCCCCATCATGTCTAATTCCCAGGTGGCTCTTTGTGGTACTCTGCCATGGGGAAACATTTTTGCCTCTTGCAGATGATATTTTAGTTGACAAGTAGCAGAGTTACATAATGGGAAATCATTTTTCTGCTTTTGCTACATGTCAATGGAAAAATCATCTGCGAGAGGGAAAAATGTTTTCCGATGGAGTACAATGAAAGCATGTAACGTGGATTTATTGATGATACACTGTAGGCAGACTAACAACCAATCAACTTCTTTATTAAACAGCAGCGTATATGTTTTGGCAACACGGTCAATAACCGAGGTTGGGGAACTCGACCTCCGCGGGAGTTCTCACTGTGCCCGTTTGTGTCAAAGGAATCTGTGGACACACAGGTCCCGACTTCTATGGTGCCGCCACGGGTCACAGAGACTCCACTCTCTACCACATGGCTTATCCCGATCCTCAGCCTCACAACCGCCCACTCGGAAGATATAGCGCAACAGGAGGATACAAACAACCAAGACAGACATCGGGGGGACACACACAAAAGGGTGAGAGAGCAAAACATGCAACCATTTACAATACCTGGTATGTGACCAGGAAACACCCCAAGCTTCCCTCACCCTGTTGAGGGATGTAGTCCTCTACACCAACCACTGACAAGTCAAAGTCTTTCAGTCGGGTTGGAACAAGTCCTCGGTTGTTCCGTGCTGGGTAGCGAGAAGCCTCCGGCCCGACTTCCACTGGTCTTTGAATTTCATCGTCAGTTAATTGTGCCTCTGTGATCCGATCTGGTGGAACAGCTGCCCACCACTCAAGTTCAGGAGGTGTCGCTGATAACCCGGGCGAAGGCGGAGGCACCTTTTCCACTCGCTTCCTAGGAAAGTTGCAAGGTTTTAGATGACTCAGGTGCAGATTTCGAAGAGGGCCATCCCTATCTTCTGGCTTGACTTCGGACACAGGTAGATTTGGATCCAGCTGCCTCTGCACCACGTGTGGTTGAGACTCCCATTTGGGCACCAATTTTCCTACTCGGCTGCCACTTTTGTTTCGCACTAGGACACAATCTCCTGGAAACAGTGGTGGAACTCTGGGCCTCCTAGGCATGGTGGAAGTTAGACCCTGTTCACCAGCTGCTTGAACCAAGTCTCCGACCCTTGGTAGATTAGCTTGATGTCCCTCAATCCATTGTGAAGGAGTATATAGTTTACTTGCCTCTGGTGGATCCAGCAAGAGGAACATCGGCAACCTCCTAGGTCGACCGAACAGCAACGTGTACGGGGTGAAACCTGTAGTGCTATGTACAGTGTGTTTGTAGGCCCACACCACTGTTTGCACATGTTCGGGCCATCTTTCTTGGAAATGTTCCCCCAATGTACGTATTAATCCCAGTAAAGTTTGATTAAAGCGTTCACACATGCGATTACATTGGGGGTGATATGGAGTAGTGCGAGACTGCCTGATTCCATGAAGTCTACACAATTCCCTCACTACGTCTGCTTCAAAGCTTGGCCCTTGATCAGTTAAGAGTCGCTTGGGGCAGCCGTAGGGCAACAACACATGGGTCCACGACAGTTCAGATGTGGTTAGTGCAGTCTGGTTAATCGTGGGGAGGACCACAGCAAATTTGAAAAGATGGCCAACACACACAAGTGCATATCTGTGGCCTGAGGTCACTTCATGGAATAAATTGTTCATCTCCTTTCTTAGTAACTGCTAAGTTAGGGCTGAATAAATATCGGAGTACTGACTGTTCTGTTTTTGCAGGTCCAAAATGGCCACCTACCTCGTGAAGCATCCGGCATGTCTCTTCAGCCTGGGCTTTAGGGAGTATCAGCTGCCAAATATCTAGCTGTTTCCTAGAGAGACGGGCCCGTCGGTACAATATTCCGTAACAGAGTTCCAATCTTTCCCAATGCTTAGCTACGGCTCTTCCCCATGGGCTGAGAGTTTCCTTGTCTCGCTTGCTAAGTCGACTTTGTTTCTGCAGCAAGCGTATGATGACCTGTAAATCCTTGTCTGCCAACTGACATTCTGTCCACTCTTCCTGATTGTGCATCTCTGAAATTTCTGCTCAGTATTTTGGGCTTGTATCTTTATTAATGGAGCGGCCACTCGTAGCAGTGGGATTTATTCTGATTCCAATACATCATCTAACTTTCCCACTGGTTCTTCACAGGGGTTGCGAGATAATGCATCTGCATTGGAATTGCTGCGGCCTGGTCGATAATGGATGATATAATCAAATCGGGCCAGACGAGCCACCCAGCGTTGTTCCATGGCGCCCAATGTGGCAGTGCCAAGATAGGCTAGGGGATTATTGTCTGTCTATATTTGGACATGGCTTCCAGCAAGATACTATGAAAATCTCTCAGTAATGGCCCAGACTATGGCAAGTAGTTCCAACTTAAAGGAACTGTAGTTGGCTGGATTCTTTACTGTGGGCCGCAGGCTGCGACTGCCATAGGCTATTACCCGCTCAGCTCCCTCTTGACGTTCGGTCAACACAGCTCCCAGCCCTGCTAGGCTGCCATCAGTGTGCAGTTCAAATGGGAGAAGTAATCAGCAAAAGCCAATATCGGGGCAGAGATAAGCTGACGTTTCAGTTTGTTGAATGCCTCCTGTTGCGGATCTCCCCATTCAGAGATAATTTATTTGCTGCGTCGGCATTTACGTTCAGGGGATTGTCCGCTCACTTGATTGAGAGGAAGTGCAATCATGACGAAATCTTTAATGTAACGCCGATGATAGCCGACCAGCCCTAAAAAGGACCGCACTTCAGAGAATGTCGTTGGTTCAGCTCGCTCACACACCGCTTTCACCTTGTCTGGATCAGCCACCACTCCCGCCTCACTAACTACATTTCCCAGGTATTACATTTCTGTTTGAGCCAATTTGCATTTGGCTGGTTTCAATTTTAGTGCGTACCAGCCCAATCGGCCTAGCACCACGTCCAGATTTTCAAGACGATCTTGGAATGTCTCTGAGAATATTACAACATTGTCCAGGTAAATAAGCACAGTCTCAAAATTTAAATCACCTAAGCACTGCTCCATGAGTCTTTGAAAGGTGCTGGGCGCATTTGTAAGTCCAAACAGCATCCTGTTAAACTCAAATAGGCCCATGGGGGTGATAAATTATGTTTTCTATCGATCTTCCTCTTTAACTGGCACTTGCCAATAGCCACTAGCCAAATCTAATGACATAAAAAACATGGCTTTCTTCACGGCAGTGAGAGATTCTTCGACACGTGCTAGGGGGTAAGCATCCCGTGGGTGTGTCTGTTCAATCTCCTATAATCCACACAGAAGCGTGGCGTACTGTCCTTTTTGCGCACTAGAACAATCGGAGTTGCCATGGGGCTGGTGCTAACTTGGATCATTTGCCCTTCCATCATTTTTCATAGAAGATCCTTCTCTTCCTGGTAAAGGGCTGGAGGTATACTGCGGTACCTTTCTCTCACAGGGTGATTCTATACCGTCTCAATTGAGTGTTCAATATCCATTGTACACCCATAGTTATCATCATGCGCAGCGAAGACCCAATGGAACCTTTTCAGTAATAACTTCAGTTCAGTTACCATTTCAAAGCTCAAGTCCAGGGCCTCTATGTCCAACTGTGCCCACAGCCAAGTAAGTACCTGGTATTCGGGGTTGTCTTTATTTGAGTTTGACTCGCCCAGTGGTGGAATGGTGGAATCAGTCACATCAGTAGGTTGTATTATGTGCACTTCTGCAATGAGGGTTCCAGGGTTAATATGCAAAGGACGGTCCCCTGTGTTCATGATCCACACTGTATCTAATCCCTGAGAAACAGTGCTTAACCCCCTTCCCGCTTTGGCCACTTCTGACATTCAGGACAGGGCCTCATTTTTCAAATCTGACGTGTTTCACTTTATGTAGTAATAACTTCGGAATGCTTTTACCTATCCAAGCGATTCTGAGATTGTTTTCTCATGACACATTGGACTTTATGATATTGGCAAAATTTGCTCGATACATTCAGTATTTAACTGTGAAAAACACCAACATTTTGTGAATAATTGCAAAAATTTGCAGTTTTCTAAATTAAAATGTATCTGCTTGTAAGATAGGCAGTTATAACACACAAAATTGCTAATTGACATCCCCCATATGTCTACTTTAGATTGGCATCCTTTTTTGAACATCCTTTTATTTTCTAGGACGTTACAAGGCTTAGAACTTTAGCAACAAGTTCTCAAATTTTCAAGAAATGTGAAATGTTCAGTTGTAAAGTGGCTTTGAGGTCCTTATATATTAGAAATAGGTCACCCCATTTTAAAAACTTCACCCCTCAAAGTATTCAACACAGTATTTAGACAGTTTCTTAACCCTTTAAACGTTTCACAGGAATTAAAGCAAAGTAGAGGTGAAATTCATTTTTAATCAGTTTTATTTGTAACACAGAAAGTTTTACCAGAGAAATGAAACTCAATATTTATTGCCCAGGTTCTGCAGTTTTAGGAAATATCATGTGGCCCTAGTGTGCTTATGGACTGAAGCAGAGGTTTCAGAATCAAAGGAGCACCTAGTGGATTTGGGGCCTCCTTTTTATTAGAATATATTTTAGGCACATGTCAGGTTTGAAGGGCTCTTGCGGTGCCAAAACAGTGGAAATCCCCCACAAATGACCCCATTTTGAAAACTACACCCCATGAGGAAATGATCTAGGAGTATAGTAAACATTTTTACCACACAGGTTTTTGCAAAAATGATTGGAAGTAGGCCGTGAAAATGAAAATCTAAATTTTTTCCAAGAAATTTTTACAAGGACTAAAGGAGAAAAAGCCAGCAAAATTTGTAAAGCAATTTCTCCCGAGTAAAACAATACCCCACATGTGGTCATAAACGGCTGTTTGGACACACAGCAGGGCTTAGAAGGGAAAGAGCGCCATTTGGCTTCTGGGGATCATATGTAGCAGGAATGGTTTGCAAAGCCCTTGAAGGACCAAAACAGTGAAAACACCCAAAAAGTGACTCAATTTAGGAAATTACACCCCTTGATGAATTCATCTAGGTGTGTAGTGAGCATTTTGACCCCACAGGTGTTTCATAGATTGTATTAGAATTGGGCAGTGAAAATAAAAACAATCCTTTTTCTTCAATCAGAAGTAGTTTTAGCTGACAATTTTTCATTTTCTCAACAAATAAAGGAAAAAAAGAACCCAAACATTTGTAAAGCAATTTCTCTGGAGTACGGAAATACCCCACATGTGGTCATAAACTGCTGTTTCTGAACACGCCAAGGATCAGAAGCGAAGGAGCGCCATTTGGCTTTTGAAGCACAGATCTCACTGGATTGGTTTCTTCACAACATCTGGTATTTGCAAAGCCCCTAAGGTACCAAAACCGTAGAAACTACCGAAAAGTGACTCCATTCACGAAACTACACCCCTTGAAGAATTCACCTAGGTGTGTAATGAGCATTTTGACCCCACAGGTGTTTCATAGATTTTATTAGAATTGGGCAGTGAAAATAAAAACGTAGCTTTAGCTCAAAATTTTTCATTTTCTCAACAAATAAATGAAAAAAAGAACCCCAAAATTTGTAATGAAACTTCTCCCGAGTACGGCAATACCCCATTTGAGGTCATAAACTGCTGTTTGGGCACACAGAAGGGCTCAGAAGGGAAGGAGCGCCATTTGGCTTTTGGAGTACAGATTTTACTGGATTGGTTTCTGGGCGCTATGTCGCATTTGCGAAGCCCCTGTGGGACCAAAACAGTGGAAATCCCCCAGAAGTAACTCCATTTTGGAAACAAAACCCCTCAAAGTATTCATCTAGGGGTGTAGTGAGCAATTTAACCCCGCAGGTGTTTTGCAGAAATTAGTGTGCACTCGATGTTGCAGAGTGAAAATGGGATTTTTTCCATAGATATGCCAATATGTGGTGCCCAGCTTGTGCCACTATAACAAGACAGCTCTCTAATTATTATGCTGTGTTTCCCGGTTTTAGAATCACCCTACATGGAGCACTAATCTTTTGCCTGGTCATTCGACCAGGCTGAGGAGTGAAAGAGTACCATGCGAAGTTGAGGCCTAATTTGGCGATTTACAAAGTATTGGTTCACAATTCCAGAGGCTCTGATGTGAAATAATAAAATAAAGCCCTGACAAGTGACTCCATTTTGGAAACTGCACCCCTCAAGGCATTTATTAAGGGGTGTAGTGAGCATTTTCACCCACAGGTCTTTTCCATAAATGATTGCGCTGCGGATGGTGCAAAGTAAAAATTTAAATTTCTCCCTATATATGCCATTTCAGTTGAAAATATTTTGTGCCCAGCTTGTGCCACTGGAGACACACACCCCAAAAATTGTTAAAAGGGTTCTCCCGGGTATGGCGATGCCATATATGTGGAAGTAAACTGCTGTTTGGGCACACTCTAGGGCTCAGAAAAGAGGGAGCGCCAGTTGGCTTTTGGAGCGTGGATTTTGCTGGGTAGTAGTTGTGTTTGAAGTTTTACTGGTATTTCAATATATAGTCAGGTGGTATAATAATGGGGTAAAAAAAAAACAGTACAATAATCCATAGATGTGTGTTACGCTGTGACACAATCCTTTCTGCACAGGCCAGTGTCGCACTGATAAATGTCCTTACTTATCCCCCTTTTGGTCCACACTCCGCACCTCTGCAGTTTGGGGAATTTTGCTGGGCAAGTGTTGTCCTGGTATAATACGGGCACCCTCGCTTCCAGCAGATATGTTTGGGTCCTAGCCAGTTCCCTAATTTTAGGGCCTTGATAAATCGCCTCTTGAAACAGAAGAAGTGTTCCCCTCGGGCCTGCACAATTGCATATTTTTTATTTCCTGACTTATTGGAACCTTAATTAATTTTAGTTTTTCATAGACGTAGTGGCATGAGGGCTGTTTTATTGTGGGACGAGCTGTAGATATTATTAGTGCCATTTTGGGGTACAAGCGACTTTTTGATCACTTTATATTCTATTTTTTGGGAGGCAAGGTGACCAAAAACCAGCAATTATGGCATAGTTTTTTAGTTTTTGTTTATACAGCGTTCACCATGTGTTATAAATTACATGTTAACTTTATTCTGCGGGTCAGTACGATTCCAGCAATACCTAATTTATAGCACTTTTTTATGTTTTACAACTTTTTGCACAATAACATTACTTTTTTAAAAATAATGTATTTTTTTCTGTTGCCAAGTTTTAAGAGCCATAACTTTTCAATTTTTTAGTTAACGGAGCTGTATAAGGGCTTGTTTTCTGCAAGACGAGCTATAGTTTTTATAGGTACCATTTTTGGATACATGCGAGTTTTTGATCACTTTTAATTCAAATTTTTGTAGGGCAAAGTAACCAAAAAAACGGAAATTCTGGCATGGTTTTTTACGTTTTTTTTTTCTTACGACATTCACCGCGTGGAATATATCACATAATATTCCTATATTTCAGGCCGTTACGGACACTGCGATACCAAATATGAATGGTTTATTTATTATTTTAAATAATAAAGGACTTGGTAAGGGAAAAGGGGTGATTTCTGTTTTATTTTATTATTATTTTGTACAACTTTTTTTTCACTTTTTTTTTTTACACTTTCCTTTAGTCCCACTGCAAACCTCTTAAATGCAGCGATCGCTTTTGACCAATGTATTTAAGGGGTTAATGGTAGGGATCGGAGCAAACTTCGGTCCCCGCCATTACCCCAGGGTGTCCGCTGTAACATGCAGCCGACACAAGGGGATGGTGGCACCAACTCAGCTTCTGAGCCGGTGTCTACCATTTGTCGTATGGAAATGGCAAAATGCGGGAAGCACTAGCTTTCCATGACGTATCCATACGACAAATGTCAGTAAAGAGCTAAAATTCGACCTACTAACCATTCCTGTTCATACTCAAAGCCCCTCGTGGCTTCCACTAACACAGTGGCACCTGACAGTTTATTGTGAGTTCCAACTGGAAGGGGTAACATCACTTCCTGTTGGGGTGGAATGTTTAGCACCATTCGTTTTGGAGTATGTATCAGGCTAGCATGGCCATCAATGCGCCACCAGTTTCTCTCCTGCTGGCATCTTTGTTGCAATTGCCACAGGGGTTGCTTGGCTGTCTCGCTGACTGGGATTTGGCACACATAGGTCGCTCCCAACTCTTGAAATAGTCGATTTTTCGGACTGCTCTTTTTCAGTTGACAGGTAGCAGAGTTACATAATGGGGAATTATTTTTCCCTGTCATATCTAATTACTAGGTGACACTTTCATTGTGCGTCTCCATGTGGAAACATTTTTCCTTCTGGCGGATGATTTTTCCATTGACAGGAAGCAGAGTTACATGACAGGAAAAAATAATTCCCCATCATTGCTATCTGTCAACTGAAAACTCATCCACCACAGGGTCTCACTCTTGACTTTCATCTTTCTCAGCCTTTTGGTGTGTTTTGTAAATGTTGCTGCCATGATCATCATGTCCTACCATTGTATAGTCACTTAAATTTACAACACATTCCCTTTAACTTTTCAAATACAGCTGACACCCGCCTGCAATGACCGGGATTGGAGACAACTCCGATCCCAGCCGTTTAACCCCTAAGATCCACCGGTCAATAGGCTAAGCCCCCAGTAAACCCCTGAAGATGCTACATATGTAGCGAAACATGTCGGGGGGGGGGGGCTGTCTTCTCTTTTTTAATTCCATTGTTTAGCTGACAGTTAGATAGAATTTACTAATAATAGTCAGTTAGTGTTAGCACAGCGTCCTGCAGCCACTGGCTAAAGACACTAACACTTTCCTATGTACCAATTTAGTATACTTTGGCAACTAGCCTGACTTACTATTCCCTGTTAGTTAACTTTGGCTACTTTTATTACTGTGTTGGTTTATATATTATTTAGAAATATAAAAGTTATATTTTAGGGTTAACCAAATATTCATGGTTTAGGTAGCTGATAAATAGGGCTTCCTTTTGCCCTTTGGCAAAATAGTTATCCTCTGGCTCTAAGACTGGCACCTATCTCAAAATTGGGAGTCCCGTAACCCAGTCTGGTTAGGTGGCTGTTGGTTGCCACATCTAGGCGGGGAATCAGTGTGGAGGGGTCAGGGTTCTGGAAACAACCGAGCTTACTGAGCTACACTGTTTTCGTAACTCCCATAGAAGTGAATAGGAATAATGGAAACAGCGAAGCACAGTGTTTCCGTAACTCCCGAATTGCCCACATCTATGGATAGGCCATAAATGTCTGAGATGGGAGCACCCCTTTAATGCTGTCCTTCTCCCTGAATGTGTGTGTGTGTGTGTGTGTGTGTGTGTGTGTGTGTGTGTGTGTGTGTGTGTGTGTGTGTGTGTGTGTGTGTGTGTGTGTGTGTGTGTGTGTGTGTATATATCTATATATATCTACCTGTTTACACAAGCCTTTTCAGAACAGGAGCCGCTATCCATTTTTACCACATGAACAAGATAGACACTTACCTAAGACAGCAGTTTATAGTTTCAGTCCTAGCTAAGTACCCCGTGATAATGCACCACTGTACATTACTTGTATGCTGTAAATATGTGAATTTTGTTTAACACCATATACATAAACCATTTCCAAATTCACTAAATGTTATTCTTAGTATTAGTCTAAATACCAATACTAACATACTGTACATAGTTTTGCCCAGTGTCATGAATATGACTTCTAACATTCGCCCTGTACATTTTTAGGTGCATTCACATCCATTACCCCAAAAGGTATATGTACTCATGATTGTTCATGTACAAATATTTCACTTGTTAGAGCAGCAGTTTTTGATTCAGAGCTGCTCTCTTATTGACTAAGAATCAGAAGACACAATCATGCTTTTTGGAGGCTGTGGAAGGCAGTCATTGGGCACTGGTCACTCATCTACATAAAATACATACACAGTTACCTGCTCTCTGTAGTCAAAACCTCTCTCAATGTCTGTCAGTCATGTATGTGTTAAGGTACTATTACACGGCCCAACATGAGCTGTGTAAACGAGCGCCAATCAACGAGACAGCTCGTTGATAGGCGCTTGTTTGCTCCTATCACACGGAGCAATGATTGCTTATGTATGGGGAAGAGCGCTCTTTACTCCGATCGCTCGTCCCTATACATTTTGATAATGTCGGCAGTACATCCACCTGTTTGCACCGGGAGATGTGCAGCCGACAACAATGATTTTAATTCTGCATAAAAGAGCAGATCAGCCGATGAAGAATCGTTTGCTCGTTCATCAACTGATCGTTGCCCTTATTACACAGGGCATTGATCGGGAACATATGAACGCTCGCTTGCGCGATCATTGGCCCATGTAATAGAGCCTTACTCCCATAGTCACACTCTTGCACTTTCTGTACCTATGTGGATTAAAAAGGTTGTCCCACGCCAAGACATTTTTTACAAATTTGCTTACAATGGTCTAAAATAACAAAGGGAGTAATACTTAAAGAGGCTCTGTCATCACATTATAAGTGCCCTATCTCCTACATAATCTGATCGGCGATGTAATGTAGAGAACAGGACGCGATGTCTATTCACACTCCTGACACTTCGGTAAAGTTTGTGTGGGACTTAATCACAGTACAGCGTGATCTCCTGAGATCACGCTGTGAATGACAGCACAGAGTGATCTCGCGAGATCACGCTGTGCTGTGTGATTAAGTCCCACAAAAACTTTACTGAAATGTCAGGAGTGTGAATAGACATCACATCCTGCCTGGAGGCAATGTCTATTCACTCTCAAGACACTTCAGTAAAGTTAATGTGGGTGTATGTGACAGCACATCATAATCTCGCGAGATCACGCTGTGCTGAGTACAAATGGACATGAATGGAGAAAAGTGTATGACGATCATTGGTCAGCGTCATACACTTCTCTTTACAACGCCCAGTTGGTAAAAAGGTAAAAATCGCCCAGTTGTCTATTTAGAAAATAATTACCATAAATCTAAAATTGCTCATAACTTGCTCAAAAATTATCGTTTTTCAAAATAAAAACCACTGTTGTTATCTACATTACCGCACCGCACCGATCAGATTATGTAGGAGATAGGGCACTTATAATCTGGTGACAGAGCCTCTTTAATTTATCCTCTGCCACTCATGCGTTGATGCTTCCCTGCTCCCCAGCAGGTCTCTGTTCAACCAGTCCGTGGGATAATGTGTTGACACGAAATGTGACTCCTGCAGCCAATCACTGACCTCAGTGGTGTTGACAAGTCACCGCTACACCCAGTGATTGGCTACCATTTGTAAAAATAACTGATGGGGTTGTACAACCCTTCTAATTTGAACATACGTCCAGATTCACAGCCAACATTTATACTGGGTGCATTCAATGCAAACTCCACCTCTTAGGGGCTCTGTACTTTTCCATGTAGGTAAACAGTCTGGGAGAAAACTGTTAAAAAAATATGGTGAGATATGTTCTGACATGCAAACTGCTTCCCTAAGCCTAATATACACGACCATGGTGATTTTGTGATCTGCAAAACCATGGATCAGTTGTCTGTATGTGCGGCCCATTTGCAAAAAAACTTGCGATTTGCATCTGTGTCATCAGTAGTTATGGATCTGCAAAAAAAAAGGAAGGCTAGAATTGATGTCACCAGTTTGTCCTAACCCCCTGAGTAGGTCACATGATCCACAAATATGGACAGTAAAATTACATGTCCTAAGGTTTTGCGGCTCGGACTTATGCCCCCAGACGGATACGTGAACATCACGTTCGTTTGCATGAGGCCATATAAATGAATGGGTCCGTGTGCTATTCACAAAATTGTGGATAGCACACGGACAGAAAAACATGGTCGTGTGCATTAGGCTGTTAGGAAAACACCTGTTCCCTCCTAAGGTCGCTATGACAACTTGTCTTGCTTCTGGGCGGTACCTCTTTTTCCTTGAGCCTATCTCTCTTCTCTGTCCTTCTGCCAATCATCTCTGTGGTTGTATTTATACCTAGCTTTCTCCACTTGTTCTTTGCTTGTGAATATTTCTGTCTTCTGGTATCTTGATCAAGCTTCTGACACTCCCTGCACCTCTCACTTCTAGACCTTTTGGAAACTGACCTCGGCTTGTCACTCGTTAACCCTTTGTTTGCTGATTTGGATTATCCGTTTACAGATGGTTTTGACCTTTTTCTTTTCCTGATAACCGCTTGCCTTCTGATTTGAACTTTCTGTTAACCTCTAGCTGTCTGGTTTCCTGCTCAGGTTAGTCTGCATTGCCCCTCCTATCCAACGCTAAACTCTGCTAAGACAACTTGGGTCCTAAGCAGCAAAGACCATCCCACCCTGCGGTCGGCTCTGGCGAACACCTTTGGGTATCCCGAAGATAGGGCATGTCGCTTCTTTTTTCCGTGAGCGTTTTTTTCCGCTTGCGGGAAAAAAACGCCTCCGCCTCCCATTAAAATCAATGGGAGGCATTTTCGAACATTTTTTGGCGCATTTTCCGACCCAGTTTTCGCGTCAAAAAACGTGTCAAAAAAACTCAGTGTGAACAGGGCCTTAGGCCAATCTGCACTATAAACTTTTCACAAATAACTGGTACACAGTTTCAAGCCGGTAGGGACAGACATAACTATTGTCACGATCTGTGGGTATGTGGACCCACTGGGCCGTACCGCCGTAGCGGGATAGCAGCTGACCAAACAGGGTACCAAGTCAATGTGTATATATAGTCCAAGCACAAGGATACCTGTAGTAATTCATACAGTAGCAATGGCTAGGCTCAGATGGGACCTTGGCAGCAGACACCAGGCGTGGTGTAACACAGCAGGCGTGACCTGTGGCACAACATGACTCCAACTTTCTAAGGCACAGGAACAAGGGTAGCACGGGATACAGGATACAGTTAGCAGGACAGGGGAACACTGGGAACAGGATAACACTAAGGGACCATTTGCAAGACTAACACGGGTAAACACAACAATGCTCAGGCAAGGAGTAAAGGGGCAGGGCCCTTCTTATAGTCCAATATTTTCGTTTTTTAAAACTATACAATCAGCCGATGAATGAGTGTTTGCCCCTTCATCTGCTGATCGCTGCCCTGTTTACACACGGCAATTATCGGAAAAGAGCGTTCTATGAACGCTTGTATGCCTGATAATTGCCCAGTGTAAAAGGGCCTTAAAGAGGCTCTGTCACCACATTATAAGTGCCCATTATTGTACATAATGTGATCGGCACTGTCATGTAGATTACAGTAGTGTTTTTTTATTTAGAAAAACGATCATTTTTGACGGAGTTATGTCCTATTTTAGCTTTATGCTAATGAGTTTCTTAATTCCCAACTGGGCGTGTTTTACTTTTTGACCAAGTGGGCGTTGTGGAGAGAAGTGTATGACGCTGACCAATCAGCGTCATACACTTCTCTTCATTCATTTACACAGCAGCCACATACACATACATTAACATTAATCAAGTGTCCTGACAATGAATAGACATTACCTCCAGCCAGGACGGGATTTGTATTCAGAATCCTGACACTTCTCTAACGTTTGTGTTTGACTACAGCACAGCACAGCGAGATCTCGCTGTAAATGACAGCTTACAGCGTAATCTCATGAGACTACGCCTGCTGTGCAGTAAATCACACACAAACGTTAGAGAAGTGTCAGGATTCTGAATAGACATCACGTCCTGGCTGGAGGGACACTTGAGTAACGTTAATGTGTGTGTATGTGGCTGCACATAGTGATCTAGTAAGAACACGATACTGCTGTGTAAATGAATGGAGAGAAGTGTATGACGCTGATTGGACACTGATTGGTCAGCGTCATACACTTCTCTCCACAACGCCCACTTGGTCAAAAAGTAAAACACGCCCAGTTGGGCATTAAGAAAGTCATTAGCATAAAGCTAAAATAGGTCATAACTCCGTCAAAAATGATCGTTTTTCTAAATAAAAAACACTTCTGTAATCTACATTACAGCGCCGATCACATCATGTACAAGATAGGCCCCTTATAATGTGGTGACAGAGCCTCTTTAACTTCCAAGTGACAAATCATCAACCCAAACAATGGAGGACTGTCAGACAAACCTAGATATGTGATGAAGCTCACAAAGCAGTTTGCTTACACAGAATTCAGATATTTCATCTTGTTGGCACATCTTGCCTCCCTTTGTGTGTTAGGAATGATTGGGGAATTTGTAATTACATGACTGTAGATTTCATATGATTGTTACTGTCCCCATCAGTAACCTCTTCTCTTATATATCACTACTGTAAGAATAATCTTGAAATGTGATCACCGGCTTCTTGCAGCACATATAGTTTGCATTTATCTGTATGCATGAGTTGTAGTGAGCACTGCAAATAAACAAAACATAATGAATAAAAGTACAATGGACAAAGATAACACTGAATTGGATATATATACATTAGATCTGCAACAGTTTATATTTTCTATTAATTCATATTATTAGTTCAGAGTCCTATATCAGTAATAGTGATAATGCAGACCTCTAAATGTCAGTATATGATTATGAATAAGTGATAACATTGCTGCACATTTTCCAAGTTTTCTTTTTGCATACCCAACTACAGGAAATTGCTTTATGGAGACCTCATGATGCTTTGCAATCGTTGGTTCCTCTAGCTGCAGCAATGACTTGTCTCTGTTAAGCACACGACTGTTAATTTTGTACAATCACTTTGCACTATTTATTTCTATTGGTTTGTGAAATATATTTTTGTACAATAAATGGATGACACTTTGGATTGTGCTTTCTGTAACCTATTTTAATACATTTACAAGATTCAGGGAGACTTACAGAGTTTTAATTGCTATAGACCAGGGTTATGGCATATTGCTTAGATATGCCATAACATTATGACCAGTGGGGATCAGATCCCTAAAATTAAGGCCTGATTCAAAAGACTGACTAACATCTGCCAAAGGGACAACTGTCACTTAGACCTGATTCACACGAGCGTTTTAAACACGTTGAAACAGCGGCCGTCCCACGGACCTATGTAATTCAATGTGGCCGTTCACACAGCTGTTGTTTCAACGGACCGTGTGAAGGGTCCGTGGGAAAATAGGACATGTCCTATCTTTTCACGCATCCCTCCATAGACTCATCTATGGGGGATGCGTGACATCATGTCCCGCAGCGCTGAGCACGAATGCACCTCGGACGTGAAAAACGGGAGATGGTCAGCGCTCGTGTGAATCCGGCCTTATACTAAGGTATATGAGAGAGTGAGCTTTTTGTATTAGTTTGTATAATCAAACGATCCAAGACATTATCTATACACTCCGGTGTAATGTCCCGTAGCTTGGATCGCAAAAAGGAAAGCAATTGACAATATGCCAGATGGTGGTGTGCAGATATGTTCAAGGTGGTAATCATTTCTGCGAAGGTCATATATATGTCCTTTCAGACTCATGCATGAGTTGACGGACGGTAGTAATACCAAAGCGAAGCCATGTGCGTAAGTGAATGTTTTCTCTTCCCTGAGAAAACTCTGAGTGGCCCCAAAGATACATATGTTTAGACATGCGGAATGGTAAGTTGAGAGATGTTTGAACTATATTCCATGTCATTATAGTGTCTCTAAATAACAATCTATGTTTAATGGAATTCGGCAGTCCAGTCAGAGCGGTGTGTAGTAACGATGACAGGTGCCAAGGTCGTACTATCCCCGCTTCCAGATTATAATTGGAATAAAAACTGGACTGTTGTATCCAATCTATACAATGGCGAAACAGGCACGCCACATTATAGCTACGTAGATCAGGTAAGTTAAGTCCCCCTACCGTTTTCGGAAGCATCAACTTTCTGAACGCTATTCTAGGACGTTTGTTAGACCATATAAACTTCGAATAAATAGAAATTTGAGAAAGCTGACGGCGAAACGCGCGTCGGGGGTGGTCAGTGTGGAGTGATCCTGCGTGTTATCCATTATGCAATCTATTGGTTTGTGCAATATCCTTTATTTATAAAGCATGGTCTTTGTTTTGGGTGCAACTCGTAGCTCTAGATGTATACTTTCATATGTATGCACAATTGTGTGCTCTTCTGTCAGGTGCATAATATATCTATTTTTGCTTCTGTTGTCTAAATATTGATCTATATGACTACTTTTTCTATAGTTCTCTGCACTTGTTACCACATCACAGGATGCTCATATTGTGGTAGCACATATAATGGATTATTCACGCAGCTCCTCCATACTTTCCTTTTTAACTGTGTGCTATACTGTTTTTATATTTTGATGGCCAATGTGTTATGTACATTTCAATAAAGTTTATTTTATATTTTCATGGTACATGATTTGTGCTATGTGTGTTTCATTTTTTGGATATACTAGTAGTCTTCACAGTCTGGTATAGGTATTGATATTTGCTTAATGATTTG
This sequence comes from Rhinoderma darwinii, assembly GCF_050947455.1. NCBI lineage: Eukaryota > Metazoa > Chordata > Amphibia > Anura > Rhinodermatidae > Rhinoderma > Rhinoderma darwinii. The sequence continues at coordinate 51,683,339 of NC_134698.1, forward strand.
TGTGGATGCATTATTGTTTGGCGTATGCCAATGGTCTATACTTGTATAGGTATTCATCTTCGAAAAAATAGAGTTTGCTTCTGCTTTTTAGTTTTAGCGATTGGTGAGGGTCTCAGTGCTCGGACCCCCACCATTCAAAACTTCTGACATGTCACTATGACATGTCAGAAGTTTGTTAAACGTTTAGTAACCCTTTAAGTCCTCACAAGTACCAGCATGTGGAACTGGCTGGGAATCTGTGGTGCTGTTGATTTTTTTTTACCAATATTTAAGAAGGGTAAGAGGTGGAACCTAGTAACCACTATCCAGTAAGTTTGACATTTGTGGTATGTAAAATATTTGAGAGTATTCTAAGAGTTGAACTGCAACACTATATAGAAAAGAATAGTCTAATAACTGATAACCAGCATGGATTCATGAAAAACAGGTCATGCCTAACCAAGATACTCGGTTTCTATGAGGGGGTGAGTGAAAATCTGGATGTTGGCCATACGGCTGATGGGCTTTATTTGGATTTTGCGAAAGCATTTGATATTGTTCCACACAATAGTCTTGTTCTGAAGCTACAGAGGCACTGACTGGGGGAGTATGTATGCACGTTGGTAAAAAATTGGTTAAGGGTCAGAAATCAAACAGTTGTTGTAAGGGTAAGTTCACATGTAGCGTAAATACTGCGAATTTTCCACAACAGATTTTGTTGCGGAAAATCCACAGCATAATGAAAGAATCTCATCCACACGCTGCGTAAATGATGAGTGGAAAAAGCGCTCAAATTGACCTGTGGTCCGTTTTTTAAATCCGCAGCATGTCAATTTTATTTGCGTAATCGCTGCTTTTTTGTTGCAGGTTTTTCTAATTTAATTCAAAGGGGAGGTAAAACCCACAACAAATAGCAAATGAGGCGATTTTTGCGGCGAAAAAGCTGTGATTCCGCCGCAAAAATTGCAACTCAGAAGAAAAATAATGTTATACTTACCAAGAATTCTGTGCTTCTTCGTCCAGGCCGGCCTCCTTGGATGAAACTTCATTCCAGGAGGCTGGCCTGCAGGACGTTAGAGCAACGCTTCCCCATGGCTACGTAAGTATGAAACTTTTTTTTGATGTGCAGTTTTCCGCAGCGGACATTCCGGCCGAAAAACTACACCACAATTTGTTGCGGTTTTTCGTCTGGAATTCTTTGCGGCATCAAGGACAGATGTGCCGTGTGCTTTTATGCAGCGTATCTGCCCTGTGTGAACATAGCCTAAAGGTACTTACCCAAAATGGGCTGAAGTCAGCAGTGGGGTATGGTAGGATCGGTATTAGATCTAATGCTTTTTAATCTCTTTATTAATGACCTTGTGGGTGGGATCCGTTTTTGCTGACGATACAATACTTTGTAGGATACTTAAAACTATAAAATATTACAGAAAGACCTATATAAGCTGGCAGCATGGGGAAAAATATGGCAGATGAAATTTAATGTTGATAAATGTAAAGCAATGCACCTAGGACTCAATAATAGTATTAATGCATATACATTAAATGGGATAACAGAACAAGAGAAGGACCTGGGTATCCTGGTTACAAATAAGCTAAGCTGCAGCACTCAATGTCAAGCAGCAGCTGCAAAACCAAATAGGATCATAGGGTGTATAAAAAGAGAGATAAAAAACTGTGATTCAAATGTAATATTACCCTCTATAAATCCCTTGTAAGGCCACATCTTGAATATGGAAATCTGTTTTGGGCTCCAGATTGTAAAAAGTATATAGGAGAACTGGAGAGGGTTCAAAGGCGGAGGACTAGATTTTTAAATGGGATGGGAGGTGTCACAATGAAAGGCTAGAGAAATTGGGCTTTTTCAGCTTGGAAAAAAGACGCCTATCGCCTCATGCACACGAACGTAAAAATGCCCGTAATTACGGGCCCATAGACTTCTATTGGTCATGGGTACCTTCCCGTATGTCGTTGAAAAATATGGAACATGTCCTATTACAGGCCGTAATAACGGCACAGGCAGGCCAATAGAAGGCTATGGGGCTCCCATAATTACGGGTGGCTACATATGTGTGCACCCGTAATTACTGGAGCGTTGCTAGGCGACGTCAGGGGATAGACACTGTCCAGGGTGCTGAAAGAGTTAACTCATAGGCAGTAACTCTTTCAGCAGCCGGGACAGTGACTACCGCTGGAGTTAATAGTATTAAAAGTTAGCTTACCTGCTTCTTCCTCCAGTCCAGCCTCCCGGGATGACGTTTCATCCCATGTGACCGCTGCAGCCAATCACAGGCTGCAGCGGTCACATGGACTGCCGCATCATCCAGGGAGATTGGACTGGATGTCAAAAGATCACCAAGACAACGGTACGTATGAACTTCTTTTACTTTCACTTTCATTACGGGCTGCGGAAACTCTGCCCGAAAGGGCTGCCCCTTCTCTCTTTCCAGCACTGATAGAGAGAAGGGGCTGCCGATTAGTGCAGAGAAAACGGGTCCGTAAATACGGGTGGAATACTGGTGACACCGGACCAGTATTTACGGGCACAGGTCCGTAACTACTGGTGGAATACGGGTTGAATACGTGTGACAAATGACCCGTATTTACTCCAGTATTTACGGGAGGAAAAAAATACGTTCGTGTGCATGAGGCCTTAGGCCTCATGCACACGAACGTATTTTTTTCCTCCCGTAAATACTCGTGTAAATACGGGTCCATTGTCACACGTATTACACCAGTATTCCACCCGTATTTACGGACCCGTAAAAAAAGGTGGGGCTGGTAATGATGTCACAATCATGTCAAAGCCCCTTAAAAGAGTCACATGATCGCTGAAACGCCTTTTTATGTGCCATTTGTGCAATGTGAGAGCTGTGTGCGATTCGTGTGCTGAGGTAGTTTGGGATCTTGGCATTTATTTCGCAGCAAGGATGTCAGACACTCGTGTGGATGATGCTCTGCTGTACTGGCTTGTCCGGCGGTGATTTGGACAGCGACCTATGCTGGACGCTAGACATTGACCTAGTGTCACTGACACTGGGTTTGTGGACCCACTAGGCCGCTCCGCCGTAGCGGGGAGGCAGTTGACCAGGTCACAGTCTATGTGAAAGTAAGATAGCAGACAGTAATGCTTAGGTACCTGAAATAGTCCGGACGGTGACTGTGGCTTCAGCACAGATGGAGGCAGGTGCGGAAAGTGGCGCCAGACGTGGCGGGCAGTATCCGATGAGCAGATAGCACTTGATGTGGCAGATGGCACTTGACGTGGCAGATGGCACTTGACGTGGCAGACGGCACTTGACGTGGCAGACGACACGTGGCGTGGCAGATGGCACTTGACGTGGCAGATGGCACTTGAACACGGGTAGGCACAGGAACAATGCGGAATACAGGAACGGTAACAGGGCACGGGTAACAGCTGGAACGGGAGACACTAAGGGACCATTTGCGAGACAGACAGGGAAAGACTAACAACGCTCAGGCAAGGATCAGAAGGGCTGGGGCATTCTTATAGGGCAGGGAATCACGTGGGTTAATGATCATAGTTTTCATGTGTGCGCGCTGGCCCTTTAAGAGCGGGCGCGAGCGTGCGCGCGCACCCTACGGGACCCGGCCGGACGGAGCGGAAGTGAGCGCTGGCATCTCCTAGGAGGGCGACGGAGGCCAGCGCTCACAGATCCATGGCTGCGGGCGTCGGGAGGTGAGTGAACCCGACGGCCCGCGGCCATGGGCGCTACAGTAGCCCCCCTCTTACACCCCCTCTTCTTGGGGCCAGAGTGAGAGAGGAACTTTTTAATAAGAGCAGGAGCACTGAGGTTCTCTTCTGGCTCCCAGGACCTCTCCTCAGGACCAAACCCTCTCCAGTCCACCAGATAGAAAGTCCTTCCTCCTACCCTCTTGCGGTCCAGGATCTCCTTTACCTCGAATACCTGGAAGCAACTGTGGAACTAGAGGTCTTGCTGTAGCGGTTCAGGACCACTGGTTTCAGGAGGGACACATGGAAGGAGTTAGGGATTCTGAGGGTAGGGGCAGCCGCAGCTTATAGGAAACAGGTTAATTTGTTGCAGGATCTCGAAGGGACCAAGGAACCTGGGAGCAAACTTGTATGAAGGCACCCTCAGGCGAATGTTTCGAGAGGACAGCCAGACTTTAGTCCCAGGAAGATACTCTCTTCTTTTGGTATCTGCCTTACGCTTCATGCGATCTACCGCCTGCAAAATAGAGGACCGGGTCTGTTGCCAGATTTGCAGGAAGTCCCCATATGCAGAGTCAGCAGCGGGTACCTGAGATGAAGTCGACACTGGAAGAGGAACTCTGGGATGTTGACTGTACACGATGTGAAACGGAGTGGAGGTGGTGGACTCACTTGTGTGGTTATTATATGAAAACTCCGCCCATGGTAGAAGCTGTACCCAGTTATCGTGCTGTGAAGAGATGAAGTGGCGGAGGTAATTTTCCATGATCTGGTTGATCCTCTCAACTTGCCCATTGGACTGGGGGTGATAGGCAGAGGAAAAGTCCAAACTCACATCCAGGAGTTTACAGAGGGCTCTCCAGAACTTGGAGGTAAACTGAACCCCCCAGTCGGACACAATGTGAAGAGGCAAGCCATGCAAGCGGAAGATGTGCGGAATGAAGAAGCTTGCCAGTCGAGGAGCAGAGGGTAGGCCGGTTAGCGGGATAAAATGTGCCATCTTAGAGAACCGGTCCACCACCACCCAGATGGTGTTGCATCCTGCTGAGAGAGGAAGGTCCGTGACGAAGTCCATAGCGATGTGCTGCCAGGGGGCACTGGGTACAGGCAGGGGTTGAAGCAGGCCGGCAGGCTTGCTGTGAGCCACCTTGTTAGAGGCACACACCGTGCAAGCAGAGACAAAGTCCAGAACATCTTTAGGTAGCGTGGGCCACCAGAAGTGACGAGCGAGCAGGTCTTGGGTTTTACGGACACCAGCGTGCCCAGCCAGTTTGGAACTGTGTCCCCAGCGGAGAATTCTTTTTCTGTCAGCCAACCGAACAAAAGTTCTCCCTGGAGGGATATTTCTAAGCTGCAGAGGATTGGCGGTGACAACGCAGGATGGGTCTATGATCGTCTGAAGGGACTCCACCGTGTCTTCCGTTTCGAATGAACTGGACAGGGCATCGGCCCTCACGTTCTTGTCCGCGGGACGGTAGTGGAGCAGAAATTGGAAACGGGTGAAGAACAGTGACCACCTGGCTTGACGAGGATTCAGTCTTTGAGCGGACTGAAGGTAAGTGAGATTCTTGTGGTCGGTGAAGATCAGGATGGGGTGAGCAGCGCCCTCCAGAAGATGTCTCCACTCCTCCAGGGCCAATTTGATAGCCAGTAGCTCCTGATCTCCAATGGAATAATTGTGCTCAGCAGAGGAAAACAGTCTTGAGTAGTAGCCACACACTACTGCCTTTCCTTTGGAGCTCCTCTGGAACAGAAGTGCGCCTGCACCAACAGAGGAAGCGTCCACTTCCAGTGAGAACTGCCGAGATATGTCAGGGTGATGGAGGATCGAAGCTGAAGTGAAGGCTTTCTTGAGGCTAATGAATGCGGACTCTGCCTCCGGAGTCCACACCTTGGCGTTCACACCCTTCTTGGTAAGGGTAGAGATGGGGGCCGTCAGAGAAGAAAAGTTCGGAATAAACTGCCGGTAGAAATTGGCGAAACCCAGGAACCGCTGTATGGCCCTTAGGCCTTGAGGACGTGGCCATTCCAGGACAGACTTTAACTTCTCAGGGTCCATCTTAAGGCCTTGATCCGAGATGACATAGCCCAGGAAGGGCAGAGACCTCTTTTCAAATGTGCATTTCTCTAACTTGTCATACAAGCGATTCTCTCTTAGTCGCAGAAGAACTTGACGAGCGTGCCTCCGATGGGTCATCAGATCTGGGGAGAAGATTAGAATATCATCGATAAACTACAACACACGTATAGAGAAGATCTCGGAAGATGTCATTAACGAACCCCTGAAATACTGCGGGAGCGTTACACAGTCCGAAGGGCATCACTCTGTATTTGTAGTGCCCATCGCGGGTGTTAAATGCCGTCTTCCATTCGTCACCCCGGCGAATCCGGATTAGATTATAGGCCCCCCGCAGATCTAGCTTGGAAAAATCTTTGGCTCCTCGTATGCGATCAAACAGCTCGGAAATGAGTGGCAACGGGTATTTGTTCTTGACCGTGATCTGATTGAGACCACGGTAGTCAATGCAGGGTCGGAGAGATCCATCTTTCTTTTTAACGAAGAAGAATCCTGCCCCGGCCGGGGAGGAAGGTTTTCGAATAAAACCCCTCTCCAAGTTCTCCTTGATATAGGCTGACATTGATAACGTCTCTGGCAAGGAGAGAGGATATACTCGTCCACGGGGAAGAGAAGCATTGGGAACCAGTTCAATGGGACAGTCATAACTCCAATGTGGAGGCAACGTCTCAGCCTCTCGTTTGCAGAAGACATCCTCAAAACTGGCATACTGAGAAGGTAGATCGGAGAGAGACTGAGGCAGAGGGGGCACAACAGGACGGACTTGTGACAGGCTATGGCTATGGCATCTGGAACCCCATTGAAGAACTTCTCCAGAACTCCAGTCGAGTGTCGGGGCGTGTAGACGGAGCCATGGCAGACCCAGCAGGATAGGATTGATAGCCTTGGGTAGTACCAGGAAGGAGATCTGTTCTGAGTGAAGAGCTCCGACCCGTAATGTCACCGGCTCAGTGATGAGCATGATTGGATGAGGCAGCGGTAGACCATTCACAGAGGCAACTGCCAGGGGTCTCTCCAGATGGACTGTGGGTAGTTGAAACCGATCCACTAGATCTTGGTGGATAAAATTAGCAACCGCTCCAGAGTCAAGATAGGCGGAGGAAGGATGTGATGCCTGTCCGGTGACGATGGCCACAGGTATCGTGTAATGGCAGGAAGGAGGTGAAGGGAAAGTGAGCCCTAATCTACCCACCGCCCTGTCCCTGCCTACTTGCAACGACCCGCCCTAGGCGACGGGGTACAACTGGGCGGCGGTCCCTACGCTGTCTAAGTGCACGGGAGAACAAACAGGGAACACGCAAGGGAAGGGGCAGTAGCCCACGGAACGCCGCGAGGAAACGGAGCGGTGAATGAGTAGTCAGGACCAGGATGAAGTGGAGTATACCAACGTGAGCACGGCGAAGGACGCAAGCCAGGGGCAAAGCGAAGCAGGTTAAGCGGAACTGCAGCAAGGCAGAAGCACGGCAGAAGCAGGCTGGAGCAAGCAGCAGTGGGGCCAGGAATCCAGAAGAATTACAAGCACTGAGGAAGAGAACACGGCAGGTAATAATGGACAGGGGGCGGAGCTAACTCCGACTGACCAGGCCGCGATAGGCTCTCCCACTCCTGAGCCTGCCACCCTGGTTGGTGGGAGCCGGTGTCAGTCTAAGAGGTCTGGCCTCAGGTGTGGATTGATTAATCCCAGGAGTATACCTAGACGTAGTACCTGGCAGATCCCTAACAGTACTCCCCCTTTTATGAGGGGCCACCGGACCCTTACTAAGAGGACCCGGTTTAGTAGGGAAGAGAAGGTGGAACCTCCTGATCAATACCCCAGCGTGAACATCACGAGCAGGTACCCAAGTCCTCTCCTCCGGCCCGTATCCTCTCCAATGGACCAGGTACTGGAGGGAGCCCTGGACCATCCTACTGTCCATAATCTTGGCCACCTCGAATTCCACCCCCTCAGGGGTGAGAACGGGAACAGGAGGTTTCCTCGAGGGGGACCAGGACGGGGAGCAGCGTTTAAGGAGGGAGGCATGGAAGACGTCATGTATGCAAAAGGATGGGGGCAGCTCCAGACGGAAGGATACAGGGTTGAGGACTTCAATGATCTTATAAGGTCCAATAAATCGGGGAGCAAACTTCCTGGACGGGACCTTAAGGCGCAAGTTCCTGGACGACAACCAGACCAAATTCCCGACGACAAACCGGGGGTTAGCAGAACGTCTACTATCAGCCTGAATCTTTTGTGCGCTCTGGGACGCCTCTAGGTTCTTCTGAACCTGGGCCCAGACTGTGCACAGTTCCCGATGAACATCCTCTACCTCAGGATTATTGGAACAACCAGGGGAAACGGAGGAGAACCTTGGGTTGAACCCGAAATTACAGAAAAACGGGGAGACCCCTGACGAGTTACTGACCCGGTTATTCAGGGAAAATTCAGCAAGGGGAAGGAATGAGACCCAATCGAATTGACAGTCAGAGATGAAACACCTTAAATATTGTTCCAGGGATTGGTTAGTCCTTTCCGTTTGGCCATTAGTTTCGGGATGGAAGGCGGAGGAGAAGGACAGATCAATCTCCAACTTTTTACAAAAAGCTCTCCAAAATAAGGAAACAAATTGTACCCCTCTGTCATAAACGATATTGACTGGGGCCCCATGGAGACGCAGGATGTGTTTCACAAACAAAGAAGCTAACGTCTTGGCGTTAGGTAGCTTCTTAAGGGGCACAAAGTGGCACATCTTGCTGAAGCGGTCTACTACCACCCACACCACCGACTTGCCCTGAGATGGGGGCAAATCGGTGATAAAATCCATGGAGATATGGGTCCAAGGTCTCTGGGGAATGGGCAAGGAACGTAGTAGGCCCGCAGGTCGGGACCTAGGGGTTTTGGACCTGGCGCAAACCTCACAAGTGGCGACGTAAGCCCTAACGTCTTTAGGAAACCCAGGCCACCAATAGTTTCTGGTAATGAGGTGTTTGGTGTTTGGTGTTTGGTGCCCAAGATGGCCATGGTTTTCCCTGAGTACCCTTAGCCGGTATTGCAGGGGAACAAACAGTTTGTCCCCAGGGACGTTCCCGGGAGCTGAACCCTGATCAGCCACGATATCAGAAGCTAAATCAGAATCCGTGGCAGAAACGATTATACCAGGGGGTAAAATACAAGCAGGATCCTTCTCGGAAGGAGGATTGGCCATGAAACTACGTGACAGAGCATCAGCCTTAATATTCTTGGACCCAGCCCTATAGGTAACCAAGAAGTTAAATCTGGTAAAGAATAGTGCCCACCGAGCTTGTCTAGGATTAAGCCTCCGGGCCGATTCTAGGAAAACCAGATTCTTGTGATCCGTAAGGACTGTTACCTGGTGTCTGGCCCCCTCCAGGAAGTGCCGCCACTCTTCAAAAGCCCATTTAATGGCTAAAAGTTCGCGGTTGCCAATGTCATAGTTACTCTCCGTGGGCGAAAACTTCCTAGAGAAGTAAGCACAGGGGCGGAGATGGGTGAGGGAGCTGGTACCCTGGGACAAGACGGCCCCCACTCCCACCTCGGATGCGTCAACCTCCACAATAAATGGCTCCTCTTGGTTGGGCTGAATCAGCACGGGGGCCGAGATAAAGCACTTCTTGAGGGTCTCAAAGGCCTGGACGGCCTCAGGGGGCCAATGGAGGACATCAGCACCCTTGTGAGTAAGGTCCGTAAGAGGCTTAGCGACGACCGAGAAGTTGGCAATAAATCTCCTGTAATAGTTGGCGAACCCTAAAAAACACTGTAACGCCTTAAGGGAGGCAGGTTGGACCCATTCCGCCACAGCCTGAACCTTGGCAGGGTCCATGCGGAATTCATGAGGAGTGAGGATTTGCCCTAAAAATGGTATCTCCTGTACCCCAAAGACACATTTTTCAGTCTTAGCAAACAGATTATTCTCCCGAAGGACCTGGAGCACCTTCCTGACATGCTCCACGTGGGAGGACCAGTCCTTGGAAAACACCAGTATGTCATCAAGGTACACAACAAGAAAATTACCCAGGTAATCTCTCAGGATTTCATTAATAAAATTCTGGAAGACAGCAGGGGCATTACACAACCCAAAGGGCATGACCAGGTATTCGAAATGACCTTTGGGTGTGTTGAACGCAGTTTTCCACTCATCCCCCTCTTTGATGCGGATAAGGTTATATGCGCCCCGTAGATCGAACTTAGAAAACCATTGGGCTCCCTGAACCTGATTAAAAAGATCCGGAATCAAAGGAAGTGGGTACTGGTTCCTTACGGTGACCTTATTCAGGTTACGATAATCAATGCATGGCCTAAGACCACCATCCTTCTTGCCCACGAAGAAGAAGCCAGCACCTACAGGAGAAGTCGAGGGGCGAATGAAACCCTTGGCCAGGCATTCTTGGATATACACCCTCATAGCTTCACGTTCAGGACATGAAAGATTAAATATCCTACCCTTAGGAAGCTTGGCACCAGGCACCAAATCGATGGCGCAATCGTAATCTCTATGGGGGGGGCAACACCTCGGAGGCCTCCTTAGAAAACACATCGGCGAAGTCCTGAACAAACTCAGGAAGCGTGTTTACCTCCTCCCGGGGAGAAATAGAGTTAACAGAAAGACATCACATCAGACATTCACTACCCCATTTGGTGAGATCCCCAGTATTCCAATCAAACGTGGGATTATGCAACTGCAACCAGGGAAGACCTAATACCAGATCAGACGATAATCCCTGCATCACCAGTACAGAGCACTGCTCCAAATGCATGGAGCCAACCAGGAGTTCAAAAACAGGAGTGTGCTGAGTAAAATAACCATTAGCAAGGGGAGTGGAGTCGATACCTACTACAGGGATAGGATAAGGTAAATCAATAAAAGGCATTTTTAGAGACATAGCAAATTCCACAGACATGATATTAGCAGATGAGCCAGAATCCACGAAAGCACTGCCCGTGGCTGACCGGCCAGCAAACGAGACCTGAAACGGAAGCAAAATCTTATTGCGTTTCACATTAACGGGAAATACCTGTGCGCCCAAGTGACCTCCCCGATGATCACTTAGGCACGGAAGTTTTCCGGCTTTTTATTCTTGCGCCTGGGACAGGTGTTCAGTAGATGCTTGTCGTCCCCACAGTAGAAGCAGAGACCATTCATTCTGCGAAACTCCCTACGTTGTCGAGGGGACATGGAGGCCCCGAGTTGCATAGGTACCTCCGAGTCCTCCGTGGAGGGGCGAGGAGACGGGACCTCGGGGGGGATCGCAGAAAAGTCAGAGGGGAGCACATTGAAACATTCAAGCTGACGTTCCCTGAGACGTCGGTGAAGTCGTACTGCTAGGGCCATAACCTGGTCAAGGGAGTCAGAAGAGGGGTAGCTAACCAGCAGATCCTTCAGGGCGTCAGATAATCCTAACCTAAACTGGCACCTTAGGGCCGGATCGTTCCACCGAGAAGCTACGCACCACTTTCTAAAATCAGAACAGTATTCCTCAACCGGTCTCCTACCCTGACGTAAGGTCACCAGCTGACTCTCGGCTAAAGCAGTCCTGTCAGTCTCGTCGTAAATGAGTCCGAGGGCAGAGAAAAAACGATCAACAGAGGAAAGTTCAGGGGCGTCAGGAGCCAAGGAGAAGGCCCACTCTTGGGGCCCTTCCTGGAATCGGGATATGATGATACCCACCCGCTGGTTCTCGGAACCTGAGGAGTGGGGTTTTAGGCGGAAATACAGTCTGCAACTCTCCCGGAAGGAGAGAAACGTCTTACGGTCCCCTGAGAACCGGTCAGGTAACTTGAGGTCGGGTTCTAGAGGTGAGGTGAGGGGTACTACTAAGGCAGCGTCACCCTGGTTGACCCTCTGGGCCAGGGCCTGGACCTGTAGGGAGAGGCCCTGCATCTGCTGGGTCAGGGTCTCAAGGGGGTCCATGATAGCGTCAGCGTAGGAGAAATGGTAGACTAGGTATGGGTTTGTAATTATGTAATGGCAGGAAGGAGGTGAAGGGAAAGTGAGCCCTAATCTACCCACCGCCCTGTCCCTGCCTACTTGCAACGACCCGCTCTAGGCGACGGGGTACAACTGGGCGGCGGTCCCTACGCTGTCTAAGTGTACGGGAGAACAAACAGGGAACACGCAAGGGAAGGGGCAGTAGCCCACGGAACGCCGCGAGGAAACGGAGCGGTGAATGAGTAGTCAGGACCAGGATGAAGTGGAGTATACCAACGTGAGCACGGAGAAGGACGCAAGCCAGGGGCAAAGCGAAGCAGGTTAAGCGGAACTGCAGCAAGGCAGAAGCAGGCTGGAGCAAGCAGCAGTGGGGCCAGGAATCCAGAAGAATTACAAGCACTGAGGAAGAGAACACGGCAGGTAATAATGGACAGGGGGCGGAGCTAACTCCGACTGACCAGGCCGCGATAGGCTCTCCCACTCCTGAGCCTGCCACCCTGGTTGGTGGGAGCCGGTGTCAGTCTAAGAGGTCTGGCCTCAGGTGTGGATTGATTAATCCCAGGAGTATACCTAGACGTAGTACCTGGCAGATCCCTAACATATCGATAATTTGGAAGAGGTTTTAACGTTTGGAGACGTTCCACTTAGAGTTGCCTCTCCAACCAACCCTAGGTACTGGAGTTTCCCGGTTTCTGTGGGCATTGACGCACAAAATGACCCTTGAGGCCGCAATACATGCAAAGTCCAGAGGAGCGTCTGCGCTGCTTCTCCTGTTCAGATAACCGGACTCTGTCTACCTGCATGGGTTCCTCAGGTAGCGCACTAGGAGCGGACAATTGTGGTCTCTGGGCAGGGGGTGCTGGTCTGTGGGCCCGGCTCTCGTGACGAACCTCTTGAGAGCACTCCCGGATTCTCATATCAACCCGGGTGGCTAACAGGATGAGGGCATCCAAGATAGAAGGAAGGTCGCGGGCTGCCAGTTCGTCCTTGATGTGAGAGGACAGTCCCTGCCAGAAGGTCGCCACCAGTGCCTCATTGTTCCATGCCAGCTCGGCTGCTAGGGTACGGAAGGAGATCGCATACTCCCCTACTGTGGAGCCTTCTTGCTTGAGGGTCAACAGAGTGGCTGCGGCAGAGGATGTTCGACCCGGCTCCTCGAACACGGCATGAAAGGACTGCAGGAACAAGGCTAGGTCCGCGGATACAGGTCCTTGTTGCTCCAAGATTGGGTTTGCCCATGCGAGGGCCTTGCCAGCGAGGAGGGAGATGATGAACGCTACTTTAGCCTCCTCGGAGGGGAAGAGATGAGGCCGTAGCCTAAAATGCACCATGCATTGATTGAGAAATCCTCTGCATGCTCTGGGGTCACCATCATAGCGAGGAGGAAGAGGCAGAGGAACTGAGGATCCGGAACAAACAGGGGGAGCAACAGGCAGTGGCACGGCAACAGCTTCTGGAGGAAGAACCGGGGGTGGAACAGCGAGTAGATCCAGGCGGACCAGAATAGAATTCACCCCCTCGAGGAGTTGATCCTGACGAGTGCGTAGGTCATGCATCTCTGTCTGAATCTTCTGTACTGGGGTCTTGGGCTGGCCAGCGGGTTCCATGGCCTGAGCGTACTGTCACGGACACTGGGTTTGTGGACCCACTAGGCCGCTCCGCCGTAGCGGGGAGGCAGCTGACCAGGTCACAGTCTATGTGAAAGTAAGATAGCAGACAGTAATGCTTAGGTACCTGAAATAGTCCGGACGGTGACTGTGGCTTCAGCACGGATGGAGGCAGGTGCGGAAAGTGGCGCCAGACGTGGCGGGCAGTATCCGATGAGCAGATAGCACTTGACGTGGCAGATGGCACTTGACGTGGCAGACGGCACTTGACGTGGCAGACGACACGTGACGTGGCAGATGGCACTTGACGTGGCAGATGGCACTTGACGTGGCAGATGGCACTTGAACACAGGTAGGCACAGGAACAATGCGGAATACAGGAACGGTAACAGGGCACGGGTAACAGCTGGAACGGGAGACACTAAGGGACCATTTGCGAGACAGACAGGGAAAGACTAACAACGCTCAGGCAAGGATCAGAAGGGCTGGGGCATTCTTATAGGGGAAGGAATCACGTGGGTTAATGATCATAGTTTTCATGTGCGCGCGCTGGCCCCTTAAGAGCGGGCGCGAGCGTGCGCGCGCACCCTACGGGACCCGGCCGGACGGAGCGGAAGTGAGCGCTGGCATCTCCTAGGAGGGAGACGGAGGCCAGCGCTCACAGATCCATGGCTGCGGGCGTCGGGAGGTGAGTGAACCCGACGACCCGCGGCCATGGGCGCTACACCTAGACGATGTACCTGAAAATTCTTGCGTCCATGTGGACAACAACCCTGCATGGAAGACCCGGAGCAGCAGGACTGTTGACGCTGGAATTCTATGCGGACTGCTTTGTGTCCTCTGCTGGAGCGGTCCCTTGGCAGATAGATGCAATCCATGGCACAAATTAGTTGGATATGGAAAGTTATCATTTTTTCATTGGTTCCGGACCATTTATTTTAGTTGGTTTTTCCTGGTTGGAATTATTAGTTAGGGACTCGCAAGCCAATGAGGACCCTTGACGTGGGTTGTGAGCTTATATATTTCTGCCGCAATATCATTGTATGTTATGTAAGTTAATGGTAAAAGGTATTGTGTGCAGAAATACATACCGATACCAAATTTCAATTATGATATGGTCACTTTTTCAATAAAAAAAAATGCAAACACAATGGAAATGATAATTTTGGTTGTTGGTTAATAATAACACATGTTCACAGATTTTTTCTGTCAAAAATCCAGACCAATATGAAGTGTAATGTGGAAATCTACATACATACAATGTTCGTTCACATACATGTGAAATGTATTGTACATAATAAGCATAAAAAAAGACAATGCAAAGTATTTTGGTGCAACAAATTTTTTTGTAAAACATGCACAAATTTAAAAACATCAACAAAAACAGTCAGATCTACAAACGTACAAAGTCCTCATTAGAAGGCCCCGTCACAGTAGCACCTTGCAGTTCCCCTCCCTGCACTTGCTGATACGTGTATTGGCCACCAGGAAACTGGCCGGGGGCAGTGAACGTCGGACTATCCTGGCTGAATTGTGGCTGGGAGGAGGGCACATATCCACGATAGGTGGAGGCACACAGTGGCGGTGGGGGTGGAGTGGCGATAAGGAAAAATTGCATTACATGCCTGCTCTGATGAAACTCTATTGTATTGCAGAGTTCCATCGGAGCAGGATTGTTCATAAATGTGTCAATGACACCAAGGATTGCCGATTGGCATTGAAGTTGCCTTTCAGACGGCACCCTTTTGAGATGTTGAGCCACTGTTTTGCCAAACGCGTCCTCCAAACTGTCCTCTGATCTTCGCTGAAGATGGGCCAGCACTTGAGCGCCTATGGACGAGAGTCTCTCCCCTTCTTGTTGTTTTCTATTACGACGACTACGTGGTGGGGGCGATGTCCTATCCTCCAGCACAGGTGTACTTTCCTCCAAGGGGGGATTCGTGGTCGCTGATGGAGACTTCCTGAAGATTATCGCTAGTTCTATGCTTAAAATAAAAGTATTGAATCAGTTCAATATAGGTTGCTAAAATATTATTAAAGCTTTTATAAAGGAGATAAAAAAAACAAAAAAAACGGATAGAGCTATGCAATGTCACACAGGTATCTGTGGGACATAACATATCCCCATGCGTATAAAATAAACACAATAGCATGTGACATTTCGCATAATTGTATACTTATGGCCCAATGTCCATCACAGCTTTCAAGAACTGCAGTTGCTGTGTAAAGATATATGGCCTTTTCTTCAACTCTTCGCAGCTGCGGCCTTTGGACACCATCTCGCGGCGGAATTGGTTGCGACAGGTGCTCCATCGTGACTTAGCATCGGCCACGGTGTGAGGAAAAAAGCCCACTGAGTTTTGTATACATTTTCATTTAAAAAAAGGGTGATTGCAATAAGATTTGGGGGGAGGGGGTGGCAACTTTACCTAGTTTGCGGCGCTCTCTCACCGTCGCCGACTCCCATTCCTCCGGGTGGAGGGACTTTACCATCTCATTCCACGCTTGTTCCTTTGCCACAGTGTCTTTATATTCCTCAAGACGTTTCCCAGTTCCCAGTTTTCCCCGTTCCTGTACCTGTATCCTGTATCCCGTGCTACCTGGTCAGCAGTGCCGTGCTGAGCTGTAGTCGTGCTGTGCTGTATTCCACGCCTGTCCTACTACACCACGCCTGACGTCTGCCTGCTGCCTAAGTCCCAGTCGAGCCTGTCATTGCTACTGTCCGAGCTGCCGCAGGTACACTATACGAACTATAGACTGTGACCTGCACCCTGTTGGCCAGCTGCCATACCGTCAAGGCGGTACGGCCTAGTGGGTCCACGCACCCTACGTGACAATGTATTTGTTAAACGGGTGCCATAATAGCCAATGGATGACGGATGCCGGTGTTAGATGCCTAACAGTGGCATCTGTCACCCATAGGTTATTATGGTATCCTTTCAAGGCTGAGTTTACAAGTGCAATGTGAATTCATAAAGTACAGTTAAGTTTACCGCTCAGATGGAACTGGTAACAGTCCAATATCATTCAGTATGGACACTCTCTCCCAGAAAAATGCAGTGGACAATCCGCAATACCATGAGGGTGTGGATGGTAATTCTTATCCTTGTAGTTCCACCGAGCTCCTTATCGTCTCTCTCCACATTCAAAGGACTCCTGGTAGGAAAAGGATCTTATGTCTCTAATACATGGAAAAAGGAAGACACATAGTGCAACACCCTCTGAAAAAAGATTGCTCCACGCCAAGTTTAATCCATACTCACAGAAGTAACAAGAAATAAAAGCATCAAGGTAAGTAAAAATGCCCCAGAGGAAGCCGGAAGGGCGAAACCCAGGGTCGGGCGAGAGTGTTTGGCGTGCCGCCTAGAAATTTAAAAGATTTTTATTTCTTGTTACTTCTGTGAGTATGGATTAAACTAATCTATAGAATATATACATGATTGAATGTCCTTACATTCCCTTTCCTTTAATGCTAAGTACTCAATTCTGTTCATATGTAATTGAAAGTGCTGTCCGGTTTCAGCAAATAAATGTTATTTTTTGCGTAATTCAAAGTTATTTCATTTTGCAATATACTTTCTGTATTACCTCCTCACGGTTTTTAACCCGTTAGTGACCGGCCCATAGTGTTTTTACGTCGGTCACTAACGGGCCTTATTCCGATGCCATAGACTTTTTACGTCGCGGCATCGGAATAAGTAAACAGAGCAGGGAGCTGTCAAATCTCCCTGCTCTCAGCTGCCATAGGTAGCTGAGGGCTGGGGGCGTCCCTGCTCTGCCGTGTTAGATCGATATTAGTATAGATCTCACCAGTTTAACCCTTCAGATGCGGTGCTCAATAGCGAGCACCGCATCTGAGTGGTTTTGGAGAGAGGGAGTGAGCTCCCTCTCTCTCCCACCGACACCCGGCGATACGATCGCCGAGTGTCAGTGTCTCCAATGGCAGCCGGGGGCCTAATAAAGGCCCCCAGGTCTGCCTGTAATGAATGCCTGCTAGGTCATGCCGCAGGCATAACCTAGCAGATGCCTGTCCGTTTTAAACGGACAGGCATAATACACTGCAATACGGAAGTATTGCAGTGTATTATAATAGCGATCGCAGAATCGCATATTAAAGTCCCCTAGTGGGACTAGTAAAAAAGTTTAAAAAAAAGTTTAATAAACGTAATAAAAATAAAATTTGAAAAAAAATGAAAAACCCACTTTTTCCCCTTACAAACTGCTTTAGTATTAAAAAACCAAAATAAAGTAAAAAAGTTACACATATTTGGTATCGCCGCGTCCGTAACGACCCCAACTATAAATCTATTACATTACTTAACCCGCACGGTGAACGCCGTAAAAAATGAAATAAAAAAAGATGGAAAAATTGCTGATTTCTGTGAATCCTGACTTTAAAAAAATGTGATTAAAAAGTGATCAAAAAGTCGCATCTACTCCAAAATGGTACCAATAAAAACTACAAGTCGTCCCGCAAAAAAAAAGCCCTCATACAACCGCATCGGCGAAAAAATAAAAACGTTACGGCTCTTCAAATATGGAGACAAAAACAAATAATTTTGAAAAAAAAGCGTTTTTACTGTGTAAAAGTAGTAAAACATACAAAAACGATACAAATTTGGTATCGTTGCAATCGTAACAACCCGCTGAATAAAGTTATTGTGTTATTTCTAGCACACGGTAGACGGCGTAGATTTAGGATGCAAAAAAGAGTGGTGAAATTTCAGATTTTTTTCTATTCCCCCCCCCAAAAAAGTTAATAAAAGTTCATCAATAAATAATATGTACCTCAAAATGGTGCTATTAAAAAATACAACTTGTCCCGCAAAAAACAAGACCTTATACAGCTATGTCGATGCAAAAATAAAAAGGTTATAGCTCTTGGAATGCGACGATGGAAAAACGTAAAAAATAGCTTGGTCATTAACGTCTAAAATAGGCTGGTCATTAAGGGGTTAAGATCTATGCTTGTTGTCATTCAGTAAGAGGATTCATTCTTTATTTCCAGTGGATAAAATTATGTCCATGGTCATGTGATGGAAACAGGTGCTTGGATAGTAGTCACACAGGTTGCGCGGCCAAAGATTGCGTTGCCACCCTGCCTGCAAGTCAAGTAATAAAAAGTAATGTGGCCGCGTTGCGACCCGCGGGTTGCCTTTTTATATATCTACTGTATTTATGAGATTGTTATGTGTTTAACCATTTTATTCGAAAATAGAAGTTTTATTCTGTATTTATTTTAACAGAACCGATAAAAACACAGGGACATATACAAAAACACCGAAAAAGGCCATACTTACAAATGGACACAGCCAGGTCAGAAATGCTGATGAAAGGGCGAGCAGGTGCTTTAAATAATAATAGCCACTCCCACTAGTCTTGAGGGGAGTGGTGTGTGGTGCATGGGATGTGTAGTAAGAAATAATAAATGAATAGTGTGTGTGCAAGTGTAATACTATAAGTGAAATATAGGGGGCAGTAATGAGTAAAGTGCCTCAATAGAAATAAATGGATAATGGGGTGCAAGTGAGTGAAACATGGAGGGATAGTGTGTACGTCATGAGGCACAACGTGTGTAGCCAGGTAGAAGCCTATTTGTGACGCCTTGATAATTCATAGAGCGGGCTACCCTGCTTGCTATGCCAAACAACAACACACCATGCTCTCCCAGCATCAAAGCTGTGTATTTATTTTAAACATAACTTCTGCCACATCACTACCTCAATTTTTCTGCTGTTTTTGACACCATTTTTTGTATTTAAACTGCATGTTATGTACTGTATGCATCTCAGCTATCGGAAGAAGAGGTGCTACAACCTTTGAAACATGTTATATGTGAGATTCAATAATAAACAGGTTTCTATTCAAACTCCACAGACTCTTGCTCTAGTTTCCATGCCTGGTCTGGGTGTTTTTGTCTTCAATGTTATAGTTGTTGCACTTTCTTCTGTTCTGTCTAGTAGAGCCAAACAAAGAAGTAAAGAAAAAAAATATGTCCAATAGTAATCCAATCTATAAAGGCCAGTAAGGCTGGATTCACACGAGCATGTTCGGTCCGTAAAATACAGAACGTGTTTCGGCCGCATATACCGGACCGAACACACTGCCGGGAGCCGGGCTCCTAGAAGCATAGTTATCTATGATGCTAGGTGTCCCGGCATCTCCGTGGAACTACTGTCCCGTACTGAAAACATGATTATAGTACGGGACAGTTGTCCCGCAGCGAGGCAGTGACACCTAGCGTCTTACATAACTATGATGCTAGGAGCCCGGCCGAAATACGTTGCATATTTTACAGACTGAACATGCTCATGTGAATCCAGCCTAACACTCACGGCTTAGAAATGTCCACCAGTAAAGTCAAATATAAGGAATCTACTTTCTTCTCTTTAGAGAGAACCTTTCACCTCCCCATACATGTGCAGCTGAGTGAAGCATGACA
Source organism: Rhinoderma darwinii (assembly GCF_050947455.1). Classification (NCBI taxonomy): domain Eukaryota; kingdom Metazoa; phylum Chordata; class Amphibia; order Anura; family Rhinodermatidae; genus Rhinoderma; species Rhinoderma darwinii. The sequence continues at coordinate 51,703,062 of NC_134698.1, forward strand.
TTAATATACATAGACTGTTTCTGAATATTGATGCGGCCAGAAGTGATGAGTCTTCAGGGTTCGTTCTCTCTCTGGATACATATAAGGCTTTCGACTCGGTTGAATGGCGGTATCTATGGATGCTCCTTTCTAGGTTGAATTTTGGTCCAAGATTTTTGGCCCTGGTTTGCCTCCGCTATGAAGGCCCTGTGCTAGGGTTAGGACGAATCTGGATACATCTGACTCTTTTTTATTGGGACGTGGTACCCGTCAGGGCTGTCCGCTCTTCCCGTTATTATTTGCCCTTGCAATAGAACTCCTGGCAGTGGCTATATGCCAATCCCCTGACATACAAGGTATTACTAGAGGCCGCATGACTGAAAAAATATCTTTATATGCAGATGATACTCTGGTATACTTGGCGGATGATGGTCCTTCCCTGGCTTCTCTGTTTACACTGATAGATGCATTTGGCAGCTTTTCTGGCCTCAACGTGAATTGGGCTAACTCTGTTATGTTTCCCCTTGCTCCTGGTTATTGCTCCGGACGGAGCCTTCCTGTACCCCTGCAAATAGTTTCCCAATTTACCTACCTGGGGATTAGGGTCTCTCTTAAGGTGTCACAGTATGGGGAACTCAACCTTGACCCTTTGGTTGTGGCTACTGAGAGGCGGCTTGATACATGGAAAAACCTCCCTTTGTCACTGTATGGCAGGATTAATTTATTTTAAATGGTTCACTTACCCAAATTTTTATATTTATTTCGTGCCTGTCCTGTTGTGTTATCCAGAAGATTTTTTTAAACAGTTGGATGTATACTGCGATCGTTTTATTGGCAGGGTGGTGTTCCTAGGTTCAGTCTTAGTCTGCTGCAGGCACCTAGGAGAATGGGGGGAATGGCGGCGCCAAATCTTTATTTATACCACTTAGCCTCTCAATTGGTGATTGCGCGTTGGTGGATTCCACTGTGGAATAATCCCTGGTTGTCTCATCTTGAGTTGCTCCTGGGGGCGGTGATGTGGTCCGGGGCTGGGGTCAAGGTAGTTAGTGCAGACTCTAGCTTTGTTTCCTTTTCCGTACTTCAGGATAGTTTTGACATTCCGTAGACAGCTTTTTTCCATTATCTTCAGCTGTGTCATGCTTGGTGTGCCCAATTTGGATCCCTGTCACCTCAGGTTGGTTTCTCTAAGCTGGAGGACCTTCTTGGCGCTCCGGGTCTTTCCAAGGTCCTCACCCAATTATACACCTTGATGTCCTCCCTGGGACAAATACCCTTTGATAAGGCATTTATGAGATGGAGGGGGGATATCCCGGATTTGGTGGAGGAGGATTGGAGGTGGAACTTTCTTTTTTTGACTCGGTTGTAAGTGCAAGGGATTTTCTGATACAATCTAGGTTTTTACATAGGGTCTATTACACACCGGTCAGACTCCAGAGGATGGGGTCATTGACCTCAGATAGCTGTTTTCGCTGCCAATCGGATGTTGGTACTTATTTGCATTGTGTCTGGGTATGTCCCAGGGTGGCCCCCTTTTGGTCAGAAGTAGTGGAGTTTCTTCATGCGCATTATGATTTTCCGCGACTTCTTACACCTCAGATGTGTCTATTGGGTGTTATGAATGAATCATTATGATAAGATATTTTTTTGGTTTGTTCTTTTCTGTGCTAGGAAGCTTGTGATAATGGCTTGGAAGAATATGGAGGGTCCGAGTTTAATACACTGGAAGCAATTGGTGAATAAATATATACCTATGTATAAAAAATTATATCTAAGCAGACTATGTCCAGTTAAGTTTGATAAAATTTGGTCATGGTGGTTAGAGACTCTGGAGATTGCACAGATGGGGAGGAGGTTCTTGGGGGTGGGAGCTTTGGGGCACTAGGATGAATGTGGGTGTATGAATGGTTTGACTGAGTTGGGGCATGGAGGCCTTGGAAATTTTATGACTACTGTATATGCAATGTATTTGCTCTGCATTGGCTATGTAATTCACTGATGTGTTGTCTATCTCAATGTCTCTGAGTTTGTCTAACTTGTTTATTTGTACATGTTTGTACAGCAAAAAGTTTTAAAAAAGAAAGCCTTTAAAAAAAAAAAAGAAAAAAGAAGCATTTATTGAGATTAGTCTGAAACGTATAGTATGTGCTCTAAAATTTCCGGATAGATGGCTGCGTTGACTCTGGACTTGATATAACACAGTGGACCAATACTGTTGCTCAGTGTCCAAAGTCCTGTTTTCAGATAAAAGTAAATTTAGCATTTCATTTGGAAATCAAGATCCCAGAGTCTGGAGGAAGAGTGGAGAGGCAGCAATCCAAGTTGCTTGTCAACCAGTTTGAAGTTTCCACAGTGAGTGATGGATGGGGGCCACGTCATCTGCTGGTGTTGGTCCACTGTGTCATATCAAGTCCAGAGTCAGCGCAGCCGTCTACCAGGAAATTTTCCAGCACTTCATGCTTCCCTCTGCTGACAAATTTTATGGGGATGCTGATTTCATTTTCCAGCAGGACTTCAGTGAATTGTTTTTGACATGGTGGACGTGCATTTATCCACTATCCAGCGATTAATATATAATATATGAGTTTCACTTTTTGAATTGAATTACTGAAATAAATTTACTTTTTGATGATATTCTAATTAATTGAGAAGTACTAGTATTTTCCAACCAATCGCTGATACCTGTTGCAGGACAAGTAAGTGAGCCCTGGTATTAACATTAAGCAAACCTCCTGAGCTTCCGTCCAGACCCGTCAGCAGACAAGCTGTCTGAAAGCTCTGACAGATAACATGTTGCTAGTGAGCCATGGAAAAGCTATGGGGAATTTCAAAATAACTTTATCCCCGCATGTTAGTAACAAAATATTCCCTGTGCTAAAAGGAACAATTCCAAATCTAACATTATATACAGAAACTGTTATATGCAAGCTCTTCTAAAATGTTATTTAAATTGAGTACGGAAGTGTCACCACAGCTTTGAACATAATTTAATATTTTAAATACACTAAATTATAATCTACGTGAGTAATTATAATCCACGTGAGCTGTCTGTGCTTGTACAATGAGTAATCATTTATATTGTGAGCAGTTCCCTCTTTACAGTGTTAATAGGAAATCTAGCTTTCCCAGAATGCAGTTAAGCATTTTATTATAGGAGCTCAGGAACGGTTAGGGGTAATAATGTTACTAGAATTCCCTGTGGTAGAGAGCGCCGTAGGGTAAGCAGAGAAAACGTGATCTGTGTCTTCTCTGCATGTCTCTGTATATGGGTCACTGGTAACAGTCATCTAATGGGCTGTTATCAGTGATCTGTATATGGGAAACGCAGGAAACAAAGATCATGTGGTCCCTGCTATCCTGAGCACCAATATTAAAAAAAATAAAGGACATAATAAAGTAATAAATAACATAAATAAGAATAAATAAAATGAGAATGCAATTATTACAAAAATGTGGGATCCTGGAAAACCCCTTTTGAGATATCACTGAATTATTTAAACATATTATACATAAACTGTAAAATGTTGTCCTTGTGTTTATATAATGAGAGCGGGGAATACCGGAGAGCTGCTGTAGCCTTCCCTTATGGAAAAAATGAACTGCAATTTTAGCTGACTCTATAATGGGGGCACAGTAAGTAATGAATTTTAGAGGATTACAATATATACATTCCTGAAAATGATCATGAATGACAGCAGCAGGTAAAAGGAATTACCTGGAATAGACTCTGTCACTTTATTGTGATTTAGCTTATTGTTTTAGCATCAGAATGAAACGCTAAAATGCCTGATAACAGAAGAAAGCAGAAACATAACTTATTTGCCACAAGTAAAGGTATTGATGTCTTGCAATTGCTCTAATTATCTGACCTAAGAAAAAAAAAATTATTTTACTCTATGTATATTTGTACTACTAATGACACATTCTCTGAATAACAAGGTGATAGTGGGTGACATATGTGACACTTGAGGAGGGAGACTTTGTTGATGACACAGGGCAGGGTGCATGAGAGGCGCTGTGGGCATAGCTAGAGGGAAGGTTGTAGCTGTAGATTGGCCTATGTGTAAGAGTATGTTCACAAATTACGTCTGTAATTACGGAGCTGTTTTCAGGCGAAAACAGCTCCTGAATTTCGGACGTTTTTCGCGGCGTCTATTACGGACGTAATTGGAGCTGTTTTTCAATGGAGTCAATGAAAAACGGCTCCAAAAACGTCCCAAGAAGTGACAGGCACTTCTTTGACGCGGGTGTTTTTTTACAATTACACCTCGTCGGAACAGAACATCGTAAAACCAATTGCAAGCAATGGGCAGATGTTTGCAGACGTAATGGAGCCATCTTTTCAGGCGTAATTTGAGGCGTAAAACGGCTGAATTATGTCTGAAAATAGGTTGTGTGCACATACCCTTAGAGGGCAGTTCCCAGGACATGCAGACACAGAGGATACTGTACATGAAAGCTCTGCAACAAAATCCTAAAAAGTAGCATCAAAATTGTACTCTGGACTCGTAGGAACATGCCAACATCAGTATAGGCTTTGTGTGCGTGCAGTATATATTTACATATGCTACATGAAGCAGTATCACTTAGTCTAAGTGCAAAAAAGGATGAAAATTGTTCATCTCGGTTTACTCCAATCCTGATGGTAAAAGGGTGTCACTTGTCATGTCCTTGTGAAGGTTCCTTCTGAGTGATAATCTGGAAGAGGGTTTCCCGGAAATGTTTATCTCTGGTCAGATTTCTGGCGGCTTCTTTGAGGCTCTGAATGTCGGTGGTTTCAGCCGGAGACATCAAGAAAGAGTGCGAGTGCCTCACTGCAAAATAGACGCAAATAAGTAAAGCACAGAGGCAAAAAAGTAGCACAAGGCGGTATGGCCCAGTGGGTCCACAGACACTTCGTGACACAGGGGCTCATCTGATCCCCCCATTGCACCTAAATTAAACCGTTTATTGACTCCTTGACCTGGATGTTTACCAGCGTCCGTATCGTGGAGTCAAATTAGTCACACTAAGCACTTGCACCACACACAAACATGAATAAAGTTAGTAAATTTTACACTGTCCCTATTCTGTCCATACCCGATCCATAGCGTAAAATCTGCTGACCACTTCTCTAATGATACCGGCTACAGTAATAGCAATAACGATTATCCCTATACAAGAATGTCTAATACATTTATGACGGATGGAAAAGATTTCCGTCAGTCAGAAGATACAGTTTTATCCACTTTCCAACTAGTTTCACACACAAAAAAAATCAATATTAGTTAACACATTAGATCAAGTTTAGTGATTTATGATAAATGATTATTGCTAGGCTGTGTTCACATGCTGCAGTAAATTCTATTTTTTTGCATCGATTTTTGCAGGATTGTTTTTAAAATAGTGGCAAATAACGTTCAACAGCAAATTCTTTCAACAGCTTGATTGTGATAATTTTACTGGCAGGGTGGTACTCCTCGGTTCAGCCTTAGTCTTTTGCAGGCCCCTAAACACTGGGGGAAATGGCGGCACCAAATCTTAAATTCTACTATTTAGTTTCTCAACTAGTGATTGCACGTTGGGGGATAGATATAGTTCTGAAAAATGCAGCTATTGCATTGGCAGGTGCACTTATGACTTCTTATGAGAGTCTGACTAACTCGTTATATAGACATAAGTCTCCGGGTTGTGTACCCCTGCCACTTCGGACGGTGGCTGTTGATTGGAAGACTGCGCATGCTCTGCTGCACGTTAATACGGTCCCTTCATACTCACCTCGGATTCCACTGTGGAATAATCCTTAGTTGCCTCATTTTGAATCGCTCAAGGAAGCGGGGGAGAGGTCGGGGGCAGGGGTCAAATTTTTGGGTCAGGTGTTTACGGTGGAGTCTGGTTTTGTATCCCTTTCCGAACTGAAGGATAGATTTAACATTTCAGAAAAAGTGTTTTTTCATTACCTGCAGTTGCGGCATGCCTGGTGTGCCCAATTTGGCTCTATGTCACCTCATGTGGGGTTCTCTAGGCTAGAGGACCTTCTTGGGGCTCCGGATCTCTCAAAGGTCCTTACCCAATTATACACTTACATGACATCCCTGGGTGCTAGGCCAGTTGATAAGGCGTATCTGCAATAGCGGGGTGATGTTCCCACCTTGACAGAGGAGGACTGGCGGGAGGTAGAATCCTCTTTTTTGATTCGGTGGTAAGCGCAAGGGACTTCCTCATACAGTCTCGGTTCCTGCATAGGATTTATTACACTCCAGTTAGGCTTAAGCGGATGGGGGCATTGGCTTCAGATAGTAGTTTTAGATGTCAATCGGAGGTTGGTACCTTTCTGCATTCTGTGTGGATGTGTCCTAGAAATGCCCCCTTTTGGTCAAAGGTGGTGGAGTTTCTTCATACCCATTATGAGTTGCCGTGACTTCTTACCCCCCAGATGTGCAATTGGCATTATGGATGAAGTTATTCATAATTACTATGCTAAGATATTCTTTCGTTTTGTTCTTTTTTGTGCCCGGAAGATTATAATTATGGCTTGGAAGAATATGGATAGTCCAAGTATACTGCACTGGCAACAACTAGTGAATAAATATATATCTATGTATAAAAAGTTGTATCTTAGCAGGAAATGTCCAGATAAATTTGGGAAAATTTGGTCCAGATGGATAGAGACTATTGACACTGCGGTTTAAGGGTCGCTTGAAAATGACCGAGATGTGGTGGTGGAAAGGGGGGGGGGGTTCTGAGCACAGGGATGTTTGTGTGTGAGTGAGTGAGTGTTTTGATTCAGTTAGGTTTTCGGAGGTTATGCAGCTGTACGATGTGTCACTGTTGTTGAATGAATATGATCCGACTTGACATTTATATGTGATGATACAGCCTCTCTGAATGTCTTTATTTTGTACTCTTTATATATTTGTACATGTTTTGTACAACAAAATTTTGAAAATAAAGCCTTTTAAAAAAAATAAATTTAAAACTGAAGGATGAAAATGGAGTGGATGAGTGAATAGATGCATGGCAAGGGTTACAGTGAGATAATCTGTTGACCCCTTACTACCACGCATCTGTCAGGGTCCATAGCTGCTGTCAAATAAGAGAAAGAGTGGTCATAGAGCATACTGCATACTTTAGCTTCTGCTATAAAATCCTAAATCCAAATCCTAATCCTCCTAGAGGCCATGAATTGATAAAATTGAAAACAATTTTACCAGTGTACCTCCCTCGTAAGCATGCTGTAATAATACTCTCATAGTATAGACGAGAAATTATTGCTCTCGGCTGTATTTACTTCACAGCAATATGGGTCAGCATTAAAGTCTACCAACCTCATATAAGATGGAGTTCGTACTGTTAATGAAAGTATGTACATGATTGTATGCATCGTATAAGATTTCATCTATCATTAGGAAAACTTAAAGGGTAACTAAACTTTCAGAAATCTTCTGACATGTCATAGTGACATGTCAGAAATTTTGATCGGTGGGGGGTTCGAGCACTGAGTCCCCCACTGATGGGTAAAACAAAGGGGCAGCAGTGCTCGAGTGAGCACTGGGCTTCTTGGTTTCTGATCGGCTTTTCTCGGAATGCCGAGCAAATGGTGTACGAATTCATAGACTTTCTATTGAGTCCATACACAGCGCATAACGTCACGACACTTGATGGAGTGAGGACCTGCGGCCGAAGAGGAGGTAAGTTTAATTTTAGTGTCTTACTGAAGCTGATGGGTCGGGGTCCGACACCCGGGACCCCCGCCAATCAGCTGTTTTGAAGGGGTTGCAGCCGCTCGTACGAGTGCTACTTCTCCTTCATTACGGTTACTTTCTCACACTGAATCGCCGACATGGACGTGTCAGCAATTCACAGTGTGAGCAAATGAGGGAAATGAAGGGAAAGCAGCACTCGTACAAGCGGCTGCAAGCCCTTCAAAACAGCTGATTGGCAGGGGTCCCGGGTGTCGGACCCCGACCCATTAGCTATTCATGGCCTATACTGATGATAGGCCATCAATGTTTAGGGACTGGACAACCTTTAAAGCCTACCGTGTGTTAGGCTTAGATACAGGGCCCCAGCTTATACTGAATAAGAATACAGTCTGCTGGACCCTGTATCTAAGCCTACGTTAGGCTTCGATACAGGGTCCAACAAACAGTATCACACATGCACATGGGCCCTCTTCGCATCATCGCTGACCTTCCGTTGAGGGGTTCCGTCTGGTTAACCCCTCAATGGAAAGGCAAAAATTGAAACCTTAGCTTCCGTTTGCATCACCATTGATCTCAATGGTGATGGAAACTTTGCTAAAGATTTCTGTTTGGGGGGATATTAATTTGTATCTATAGGGGGCTGTGTGTAACGCTCTCTATGGGGGGATGTGTGATATCTACAGTGGGCTGTGTGTGGCACTATCTATAGAGGTGTGTAATATCTACAGGGGCTGTGTGGCACTATGTACAGGGGACTATGTGTGGCACTATCTATGGGGTGTGTAATATCTACAGGGGGCTGTATGTGGTACTATGTACAGGAGGCTGTGTGTGGCACCATGTACAGGGGGCTGTATGTGGCACTATGTACAGGGGGCTGTGTGTGGCACTATCTATGGGGGTGTGTAATATCTACAGGGGCTGTGTGACACTATGTACAGGGGACTGTGTGTGGCGCTATCTATGGGGGTGTGTAATATCTACAGGGGGCTGTGTGTGGCACTATGTACAGGGGACTGTGTGTGGCGCTACCTATGGGGGGTGTGTAATATCTACAGGGGGCTGTGTATGGCACTATGTACAGGGGGCTGTGTGTGGCACTATGCACAGGGGGCTGTGTGTGGCACTATGTACAGGGGGCTGTGTGTGCCACTATGTACAGGGGGCTGTGTGTGCCACTATGTACAAGGGGCTGTGTGTATGTGGTGTTTTACAGTGTGTGGTGGTATTATTATATTCAGGCGCGCAGTGTTTGGTGCTATTATATTTAGGGGTACAGTATGTGGCACCATAATAACTTTATTTTCATTTATAGGTGTGGAAATGTTGGAAAAGTGAGGTGTCGAAGACATCTGAGTGGCAAATTCTGCAGAAATCAGTCATGGCCGGCAGAAGTCGTCATGTGCTCTGGAACGGATGGAGAAGAAAAGAGGAAAAAAACTACTAGAATCTGAGACGTCGTCACATGTGAGTCACTAGATTTATAGAGAATCTGTCACCTCTCCTGACATGTTTATTATAGGAAATCCTTGTATTTCACAAAAAGTCTTTCTGCAGTCCAGGACTGATAGACAATTTTCCTTATCAGGAGGATGTGTCCCAGCACAGTGTGATACTGTCAGTATGTAGGGACACAGCCCTGTGACAAGGGGAATCCGTAACACCCATTTGTTAATGCTTGCCCAAACAGGTAGTGTTAAAAATAGTTACGGCGCGGCATGGTGGCGGTGCGGAAGGGGGCCCAAGTTTGGGTAACAGCCCAGGGCCCATGGTCTACTTAATCCGCCACTGCATCCAGCACATAAAAAGTTCAAAGGATGCTGTAATGACGGGGTAGGGAGACAGACAGGTGAGCCCTAATCTACCCGCACTCAGTCCCTGCCTACTTGCACGGCCTGTCCTAGGCGACGGCGTACAACTGGGCGATGGTCCCTACGCTCAATATCTGCACGACAGACAAACATCCAAGGGTACACAGAAGCTAAGGGAAATGGGGCTGAAAATTCGGCGAGGGAAATGAAGGAGACCCAATCATGTTGACAGTCAGAGATAAAACACCTTAAATATTGTTCTAGAGACTGATTAGTCCTCTCGGTTTGGCCATTAGTTTCAGGATGGAAGGCCGAGGAGAAGGACAGATCAATCTCCAACTTTTTACAGAAAGCTCTCCAAAGCAATGAAACAAATTGTACCCCTCTGTCAGAAACAATATTGACAGGAACCCCATGGAGACGCAGGATGTGTTTGACAAACAAGGTAGCTAACGTCTTGGCATTGGGTCGTTTCTTGAGGGGTACAAAGTGGCACATCTTACTGAAGTGGTCTACTACAACCCACACCACCGACTTGCCTTGAGATGGAGGCAGATCGGTGATAAAATTCATGGAGCTATGGGTCCAAGGTCTCTGGGGAATGGGCAAAGAACATAGTAAGCCCGCTGGTCGGGACCTGGGAGTCTTGGACCTAGCACAAATTTCACAAGCGGCGACGTAGGCCTTAACGTCTTTAGGCAACCCAGGCCACCAATAGTTTCTGGCAATGAGGTGCTTGGTACCCAGGGTGCCTGGATGCCCAGATAGTGCACAGTCATGATTTTCCCTGAGTGCCAATCAAAAAACCATATAACTTTTGATTATACAATGAATAACCATTATTTGCTGAAACTAGGATACCTCTTTAATAGTGACATGAAATGCAAGTAATGTGCCTTAACAACTAGTGAGCTCCCACCTCCTGAACTTTTCAGGCACCATCTGAGTAACCATTTTGGAGGACACCTCAGTATAGCAGATTCTCACATTACCTAGCCTCATGGAATAGATCAGTGGCACCAAATCACCTACAGTCGGTACCTTTAAACCACTCTATATAGAGTCCAGTCCCATTCTGTGTCTGTATAGTCCATAATCAATAAGCTGCCAGAGCACTCTTCAGAACAGACACTTCCTACAATTAGGCCATATAGTACACCATTATGGTGATTCTATAATGGTATAAAATATGATCTAATGGTAGGACATGCTTTACTCATGGAAAGCTGGAAAATGAATTAGATTACTTCTGAATATCTAAAACTCCTGCAAGAAAATACCCCAATGACAGGTGCAAATTTTTATGCACATTTAGCACCATTGACTAACTGAATACAGTTGCCGTGACACAAATGGCGCATACATGGCACACCTGTGGCTCCCATACTATTCACAATAACTGGTATTTGCAGATCCACATAACCTTGAGTGCCTGTTTACATACTAATGACATTCACACTTAAATCCTTACACTCTCTACAATAAATAAAATTAAAGGGGTTTTTCCCAAACACATGTAACTCCTATTCACAGGATACATGAGTGATTGCTGGGGGTCCAACAGCTGGGACCCTCAGCGATGAGGAGAACGGGTGACCGAAAACACCGCCAAGTGCTTCATGAGTGTGCATGCTCGGCCAGCGCTCCATTCATTTCTATGGAGCTGCCAGAGACAGCGGTCCCGGATGTCCCATAGAAATGAATGGAGCTCTGGCCGAGCATGCATACTAGCGCTCTATTCTCATGGAGAACTTCGGGGGACTTTCAGTCCCCCGTTCTCCTCATCGCTGGGGGGTCCCATCGGATGGACCCCCAGCAGTCACACGTGTATCCACTATCCTGTGGATAGGGGTGTCATGTCCGTGGCTGCGGGCCGTCAGGTTCACTCTCCCCCTGTCGGCCGCAGCCATGGGTCTGTGAGCGCTGGCCCCAGTCTCCTCCTCAGGAGACGCCAGCGCTCACTTCCACTCACCTCAGCCGGATCCCTAGTTTGTCTCTGCAAATGGTCTCCCAGTGTTTTCCAGTTCCCAGTGTTTCCTGTATCCTGTGCTATCCTGGTCAAGTGCCGTGCTGTGCTGTAGTCGTGCTGTGCTGTATTCTACGCCTGTCCTGCTACTCCACATATGATGTCAACCCGCTGTCTAGTTCCAGCCAAGCCTGCCTTGCTACTGTCCGAGTTGCCACAGGTACCCTATACAAACTATAGACCTTGACCTGCGCCCTGTTGGCCAGTTGCCATACCGCCAAGGCGCTATGGCCCAGTGGGTCCAAAAACCCTACGTGGCAAGGGGATACATATGTTTTGTGGGAAATCCACTTTAAATAGTGACTCACAGCGAGAGAAACTTGGCCTTTGTTGGTGAAAGCGGCAGCTATTAATGCGTCTGGTGGCTGCTCTTGGCACATATACCGAATTCTTCATTATTGCAGGTTTCATTGCATCAATCTCTGCGTTCCTGATGCATTCCTCAAAAAACCCTACAGGGAATTCAGATAGAGTAAGTGTTAATGACAATTTGGCTATGTATCCTGTATACATAAAAACTGTATCTCTCTGTCAAAGCCGATTCCGTCAGGTCAGCTGAGCTGATAGCTTTGCTGAAAACTGGTTCTACGATTACATCATAGACACGCACGACCAACTTTCAGTCGACAGTTCAGTTGACCTGACGGAATCGGCTTTGACGGAACGATACAGAATCTATGTATATGGGATCCATAGAAGCTGTATCTTAAAAAGTTAAAAAAAAAATTAATTAAAGTCAAAGTTGCTGTAAATCACCTAAAACTTTTTTTTTAAAATAAATAATAATAATAATTTTGGGTTCAAAGCTGTACACTGCCTTTAATCTGCTAGAGCTGTGTTCCCCAAGGGGGCTACATTTGTCTTTCAGGCACCCTGCATGTGGCTTATCAGATGATGGCAGCTACTGTTTGCACTGTTGTCATTGTATTACTGAAACTTGAAACCTGGGTGAGAATCATATTACTGGCAGATGACACCAAACTTAAGGCCCTTTTACACAGGCCGATGCTCAGATGAACGAGCGCTTGAGCAAACGTTTGTTCGTCGGCTGATCGCATCTTTTATGCCGCCATAAAAATGGTTGTTTGTCGGCAGCACATCTCCCCATGTAAACAAGGGTTTGTGCTTCCGTCAATATGCAAACTGTATGGGGTTGAACGATCCATTGCCCCATGTATTATCATAAATCGGCACTCGTTACCAGCCAGAAATTGGCCCATGTAAAACTACCCCAAGAAATATACCACTGTTACTTGGCTCCTGGGCCAAATCATATAACAGGCGCTTAGTACTATTGCCAGGACTTTTTACCAGCACAGTATCAATGCCACCTGGCCCTTATCACACTGAAATCCTCTGGTTTGTTGTTTCCTTTGTCCTAATTAGTAATTGGTTGTAAAATGTTTAATGCATTTAATATGTATTTCATTTCAGTCATACAATTTTTCCTTAGAGGTGGTTTCATACCATATTGTTTCTATGACATCATAGGACATGTCATAAAATACTGATCAGTGGAGTTACAGGCGATGGGAACCCCACCAATCCGAAGAACTGGACGATTTTAGCCTTGGTCTCCTGCGCACTCCTTCTCCATTAAAATGAATGAGTTGTGGAATGTGCGGAGATCTGTAAATCGGCCCTCACTTTAATTTCTTTATTCATATGGCCCTCTCTCTCTATTAATTTTTATGGAGAGAAAATGCTTTTGTGCAATCTGCTCTGGGACTAAAGTCAGACCATTTTTGGGATCAGAAAGAGGCCCCACTTTGGCGGGATACCCCCCTTTAATGGCTAATTTGGCTGAACACCACTTGTTACATTTGAAAGTGGATCTTGCACCATAAAAATAACGTTTGGGACATCTCCCCGTGAGTGGACAGACATATCTATATTTTCGATCACTATGGAATAATGAGATACCTCACAGGATACTTTCAAAATAATGCATAGTCCATGCTAAGAATGTCTAGTTAACATGCCCGGTGCCCTCATTTTCAATGTTGCTGCCGTTTCTCCCATTCCCAGTCCTCTCTTCATACATGTAAAATGTCCGCCAGCCTATCAGACTTCCCTATGCGCAGCGTGCTTCAGTAGTCTGACACCATCCCCCCTGCATTTGGATAGACCAGCGCTGATGATCACCATCTGAGCTCCGAGAACAGAGGAGCGTGTCTCAGATTACTGAAACACAATGGGGGAGATTTATTAAGACTGGTGTTCCATACGCCAGTCTTAATAAACAATTAGTTGGAGTAAGATGCAACACATTTATTATTGTGATGCATCTTTCGGCTAGCCGTGTGCCATTCATTTCCCCCCCTTCTGACATGAAAAAAAAAAGTATACTTTCTTCACTGCTTCTTGCTTTTCCTGAACAGATCTTCTCAGGCTCCGTCAGAATGCTGCGGCTCATATAAGGTCCGGACGCCGAGCAGTATCAAGGTCTTATATGCGACGCAGCATTCAACGTCCAGTACATTGTATGAGCCACCCCTTTTGTTAAGCCCATCCCTTTTCCCAAAAGTTGGGAGGGCGGCGGAAAATGTCCAATAGTCGCAATTTTCAACAGACATTGCAACACCAGTACCCCTTGAAAAACCGATCAAACGCAAAACGCGCGTCGGGGCTCTACACTTGGGCACACGGTCTACTCAGCACATATGGGTCATCTCACCAGGATTTTCTATCCACTCTAGAAAAGGAGGTTGGGTTAACCCCTTTCTTTTTCGCTACTCTATATATTTTTTGATAGGGCATCAGACTATAGCAGTCAATTAGGCTGTTTTAGTGCATTTACCTCTTTGATGCCATTTTTCCCATGTGGATACATATCCAAGTTTATTAACTATGTTATTCTATAACCATTGTGCATTCTTTGCTGACATGGAATACACCATTGTATCAAACATCTTGGTGTAGCCCATGTATAGCTGTATATTAATGGGATCCTCTTTGTGATTTTATCTAGTATGTTTTGTATTTTAATAAAAGATTTGATATTTTTCATACTAAATAGTGCATGACTCCTTGTTTTTCTCATGTTTACAAATGATTCTGTGGATTTTCTATTTGTTACTACTTCATATTTTTGGAGGTGAGATACAGTTTTTGGAATCACCTAGCCAAAGTGTTACTTGCTCTGGGAGATATATGTTTATGTTTTTTGTCCTTTTGCGACACTTCTACGCCAGAAAACTGACGTAGAAAGGTTGAAAAATTCCCCACTATTGTCCATAGGCTAGTCTGATAAACTAACGGCCATTTTACATACATAAGGAAGGAACTGGGAATGGGACGAACCATGACAGCAACATTAAAAAGGAGGGCACCAGGTATGGTAACTATATATTCAGCATGTATAGTGAAATTTTACTGTAAACCGGAGAGTCAATTTAAGTTAAACTGATCAATAAATGTGGTCATCATTATAGACATAAAACTGATACTAATAATATTGTATTATTTGTAAGAATATTACAAGTAGTTGTATTATTTTTCTCAGACGTCGCTTGGATATGGTACAAAACTCCACCTTACCGCCAATAACTTCACCTGTCCCCATATCTAATGAACAACTATGTGAAGTCTTGAAATAGGTTTTAAATTCCGGTGTAAAAATGTATAAAACTTTGTCTACTTTACACTTACTCTTCAGATGACTAACATCTGCCCGCATCTTTTCCTCTTTGTCTTGGTTTAAGATGGTGGAATTTAGCCCAGCTTCAAGCCTCCTCAACGCCTCTTCTGCTTCATGAAGCTTCCGCTCAAGGTCCAGCTGAACCTTCAACTGGAGCTGATTAAAAAAGACAATTATGTTGGTCAATTCACTGTGACTAGACAGTCATCCACACTGCGAGAAATATGCTTTTAATAGTTGTGCTGTAGGAAAATAGTACATTAATACATTTTAATGAAATGACATGATAAGCAATATCTGTAAATGACTCTTGCATGGACAATCTACCGTAGAATATTCTAATCTAACACCACTACTAACCATTTTAAGCACGCTTCTGTGATCTATGAAGTCGGAGCAGACCTTATCTCACTTTCGGTGCACTTCGTGTGCAGCAATCACAATTTTATTGGCATCACTGTGGCATTTATAGCTTTCCTTCAGCATGAATGTAATTTTCCTTTGTTCATATTATTTACTGCTATGCGGATGCCAGACTACTCCATACTATGTGTCAGCCCATGTTCTCCTCCAGGACCTGCTATGTGACGGACAACTCGTTGCCCTGCTCTGCCCTAAGCCACAACGCTTTCTCTCCAGCCTTGCTATGTGCTTGACCAATGTTTCTCAATGTTTCTAAGCCAAGTGCCTCCTCTCAAATAAATCAAAGGGCTATAGTCATACACTATACTGCACCAAGCACAGCACGAAAACAGCTCACTTTTATAGTACTGTAAAAAAATGAAGAGAATAAATTTCAAAGTCCATGACTCTATCATAACCACATTACAGTCTACGTAACCAATACAAATGATCAGTGACATTTTTATGATTCCATGTATATGAATACATAGTAAATAAGCAATGTCCGCAGTACTGATGCCTTGGCTTATATGGCTTCTTCACAAGTCCAAGGTTCAAATTAGTATCCCGTACTTTAGCGCAAGGTTCTTAGTTTATAAAATGTTACGTATTTAGAGAAGGTATGGTTCGTAAGTAAAGGTTTCCAGTTTTATAACTGGAATTGAGTCTAGCAGATTGCATTGGTATTTGTAAAATTTATAATTTTTCTACCTTCAACTCTTTCTCGGTTTCTTCTTTCTCCATGGTGAGTTCAGATAAAGAGTTCTGCAGGGCCCGAGACTCAGAAACATAGAAAGCCCGTTCCTCCTGCAATAATCTGAATCTTTCTTCATTTTCCTTCATCCTGAGGACCCGATTATAGTACAATATTAGGAGATGTAATACTGGTATTCATACACATAAGCATAAATGAGTTTTACAGTGCAAGACTTTATTTTAAGGCTTCGTTCACATCTGCGTCAGGGCTCTATTCTGACGTTTCGTCTGAGTTTTCCGTCAGAATGGAGCCCTGACTGAAACAAACAGAAACCATAGGTTTCCGTTTGCATCACCATTGATTTCAATGGTGATGGATCCGGTGTCAATAATTTCCATTTGTCTCAGTTGTGCAAAAGTTCAGTCGTTTTGACGGAATGAATACCATAGTCGACCTATGATTTCAGTCAGGGCTCCATTCTGACGGAAAACTCAGACGGAACGTCAGAATAGAGCCCTGATGGATATGTGAAAAAAGCCTTACCTAAAAAAAGGTAATCTGCTAGTTATCATACAGGTCCCTCTATGATTTAGTAGCTCACACAACTTTAAAGAGGAATTTCTTTATTGCTTATTCTCTGACATTCCATAGAGATGTGCCAGAAGATAACATTAGTGGGTATGATGTGGAGCTTCCAAAGAAGTAGAGCAACAAATTGGTTCACCCGCTATATAGGACCTGGATTATGTTATGCACATACATTTGTGGTCTGAATTCTGAGATCTACATGTATGAGATACATATCTGTCTTTTGTATTTAGCTGCACTTGGGGGGTATGTGCAGAAGTTGCAGTCACACCTGGGCCCTAGTGCCGAACGGGGTCCAACAGCACCTCTGCCATACAAATGGGCACCAGTACTATAAATGGCACATGATAGTCATGCCTCTGCCTACCGTGAGTCCATAGAATAGGACTGGCATTGTATGTCAGTCACCAGAATGTCCACTCCGTTGTAGACTAGTAAATAGAATGCTTAAACAGTGAGCTTTGTATTAAAATCATGTCTTGTGAGGATGTATTGTATTTCTTTGTAATACCTTTGAATAATGCACTGTGTATGGAAAAGTTGTTTGAATTTGCATGGGCTCTGCAGCATCCTTACTTGAGATAGGAAAGTTTATTTAATCCTCGTTCCTATTTTTATCTGCTGCTTTGATTCCTAAATTTATAGACATTTCTGTTACCTTTTTACTATACACTGAATATTACAAACCCAACCATACATTTACCCATCATTTAGAATAGGTTTGGTGTGTTCTTCAAACAATATTGTGCACAGGTTCTAATAAGTCTCTTAGTTTTTGGGAGGTCACACTAATTACATGTACTCATGTGTGTCTCATACCACCGCACCTGCTTTCAGCCTGAAGCTTCTCCTCTAGTAATTTCTGCATCTTTTTCTCGATCTGTTGCAGGTTGCCATGCGCACTTGGCCTAGGATTCCCCGTACAATTGTCTGCTGACTGAGTTTGATGCTGACTGGCTTCCAATATGGCTATGGCCTTCTGTTTCTCTACAGATAGCTCCTATCAATGAGTAATTAGCATATACACTGCGTTAAAAAGTGCAAATAAACATTAAGATTCAAGATTCATTGATTAGGCCAAATGAATTATTTTTTGATGGGGGCCTTAAAATGGCACCCTTTGCTCAGAATCGGTGGGGTCCCAAGGGTCAGACCCCTGCCAATCAGTAATTTATGGCATATCCAATCAATATGTCTATAGATAGGTAGACTCCTTTAAGTCAACTGAGTAAGATGTCAGAGTTCTGATGCACTGTGTCTGCAAACATCTCTACTGGGTACTAAAAGGACACACAGGCGATGGAAGGAAACTTGAGATAGATTTTCTTTCACATACAAATCAATTTATTTTATTAAAGGGGTTTTTTAGGACTTAAAGGGGTATTCCCATCTTAGACATTTATGGCATATCTACAGGATTCCACTGACATTTCTTCTTTAATAGTACCAGCATAGATTTAGTATTTGTTGTAGCTATGTGATATGTATTACTATGACGTAGGCAACATATTATGGACCTGGAAGGAAGTTATAATGATCATCACTGATATTTACATGGTGGACATACCTCCATTGTCTTCTGAAGGTTTTGTGTAAGGCTGCTCAGTTCTTGCTTCTCTTCTCCTACTCCTTTCATACGATGTACAGTCACCTCCAGCTCCCTAAGATCACAGCGTTGTTCAGGCCAAAGAAAATGTATGAGACGTATGAGATGTACACAAGGAAAACATGGAATGAGAACATGGGGAAAAAGTGAGGATATTATGAGTATGATACATCATAAACACCACATTCCCTTCTTTAGAAAACCAGTGCAGATCAGAGCTCAAAGAACTGGACCAAAACCATTTTTCTGAAATGACACATCAAGATGAGAGTTCCCTTTTACTTGGATTTGAATTTTATCTTTCTTCAGGAAAACCAACAAAGACCATTCTTTTTAGATACTAGTTCTATCCTGGTGGAAGTCATGGTGACGTATGTCACTGTCAATTTAAGACTACTGCTAGCCTCCAGTGGCAGTATATGGGGCATGCAGTAGTCGAAGACTGTGCTGACACCTGTAATGGTCATCAGCACAGTCTACGTGAATAGACCGGCACACTCACCAGCTTCTGCCCACCTGCTACATTCTGGGGCCAGCAGCCAGAAAATGAGCTGTGGTAGAATGGAGCAGAGGTGAGTCTTTATTTTTTAACTCTTTCCAGAACCTTCGTTTACTCCAAGGGGTGAGGAGACTGGACAGTCGCTTTACAGAAAATAAAAATTCCTGCAGACATCTGAAGTTCAGGATTATCATGTGTATGATAAATTCGTAAGATTTCTATGTTACCTTTTAGAGTGCATAGAAGAAGATAAAAAGATTTGTTTTGGTAATATTTGTCCTTATTGTCTATGCATACATAGCTGAGTATTTACCCAGTTGTCGGCAACCATCGGCACTTCAGCTATTTTAAAACTACAATTCCCAGCATGCCGACAGCCTTTGGCTGGAATAAAAAAGCCTTTGGCTGGAATAAAAAAGCCTTTGGCTGTCAGTGCATGCTGGGAGTTGTAGTTTCACAACAGCTGGAGTGTCGAAGGTTGCTAAACCCTGTACTAGACACAAGATCTACTTAAACGGCAACAGTCAGGAACTTAACTGCTTAATTTTCTCTTGCTCCAGTCTGAGCTCTTGAACAAGATCCTCAAACCGACTCTTTTCCGTCTCCAGGACCTGATTTAATTTTTCCAGCTCCTATAGAGAGATATTTACCAACAGAGAGGTTACAAGTAGGCTGAATAAACATAATTAAATGGAGAGCTGATCTAAAAATTACTTTTATAATATGTCCATCAGATAAAGTTCTCGTATTCAATAAGATAGCCGTGCATGTCTGGTCATTCCCTACTAAACATGATTGGGAAATACAGAAACCTCAAAGTGCTTCATATTTACGGTTTACCTCCCATTTCAGAGTCTGATTTCCAATTTCCGATTTTATCAGACAATCTATCATTTACCTTATGGGGGAGGTTCATTTGATAAAGCTGGCGGGTCCTCCTGCGCTCCCAGCTGCATCCTCTCTCCATTCCCTAGTTTCTATATTGACTTTGAATGGTAACCTTTTAGAGTCAATAAGTGTCATACATCAAGAAGAACTCGCACGGAATAGGGACACTTAGGAGACTGAAGATTCACAGCTTTCAGCAGGGAGTATATAGCAGATTTACAGCAGTAGCTAACATCTACCTGTAAATTATATCTGTAATTGAAGGTTAGAGAATAAAGCTGATTTTTTCACAATGTTTATATCACCTCTTTCTGTTCTCGCTGTGAACACAGTTCTTCTGTTTCCTCCATTAGTTTATCTGTAAGGAAAACAAAAGGGGAAAAGTTCATGAACTGACACAAGCGTGTAACATTGTGAAATAACAACCTGAGAACAAGTTATGAGTGCAGTATTGTTAAACATTTCCTTATGTAAAATTAGGTACTTTGCTATATAAAAACCATGCAAAATCCAAATTTTTAATTTGTGTTGTTGCTTTTATCAGGGGGGGGGGGGTGGGGGCTGGAACAGACCCCATAGAAGGAGAGTTAAGCAAAGTTGCATTACAACTACAATGCTTGGATGCAGCTTGAAGTTGCATGCACATAGATATATTTACCATCAACGTTTCAGATCTGTATATAACTTGCCAAGGGAGCTTGGGTAGGGTTTTCCTATTTTCTTATAATGCTATCCACTCCCATCTTTGGTAAAATTTAGATCTGGCATAGACTATAAATATGGTAGTGTAAATGCCCCCCATGAGTACATAGTGGTTCCTAATTCACTAGTTTATCTGCAGAGTGAATGAAGAACAAGATGTCTGTAAAGTGTTAAAGGGGTTTTCCCACGAGAGCTCTAATACTGCAGTTCGGCCGCTATTCCGTGACCGGCGCCATCTGCTTCCAGCTCAAACTACTGCATACCATTCAAAACATCCAGCGCCCGGAGGCAGACAGAGTGGCTGATCGGTGTGGAGTCCAGGTGTCGGACCCCCACCGATCATATACTGATGACCTATCCTGTGGATAGGTCATCAGTTGTCCGGTCGTGGAAAACCCCTTTAAACTAGTGGAAACTATTAGGCCTCATGCACACAACCGTAGAGTTTTTACGTCTGCAAAGACGGACCTGTAGTCATCCGCAAGTCATCCGCAAGTCATCCGCATATCTGGCACGATGTCCACAAATATGGCCCATAGTGCATCCCATTTTACAGAAAGGTGTCCGTGGCCTATAGAAATTAATGGGTCTGCAGATTATCCGTAATTACAGATAAAAACGAGGGTTAGGTGCATGGGGCCTTGGAGCCCTGCGAACAATCCCAAAAAGAAAGGATACCCTGCCTAAAGTATGAATTGAAGTAATGGGAACAGGAGGAATCTCTCAAGAATAGAATTGCTTTCTGTCTGCAGTGAATCAGCACTGCTGTGTGTGTTCTCTGAATTGGAAACACAGGGATTTCCTCATGCTGCATCATCCAAATGGTAACTTCCGCAATGTGCGGCCCTTTGCTCTAGATTGGGGAGCAGTAATATGAGCGCACATAGCATCCACTACATTTTTGAAAAGCGTAATTGGAAATGCAAAATTAGGGCTTTAAAATTAGCGCTGCTAACATCATGGAGAAACACAATTTAAAACATTGAATTGTTTTTTTCAATATTAATATGGAGTTACGAGTTTCGACTTTGAGATTAAGAAAAACAATTCAATGTCTTTTTCTAATTCTAGATGCAACTACATATTTGAAGACAAGTTTAAAGCACACTTACATCATGACAGGTGAATCTGGAACGCCAACAGTCCATAATAAACATGCGGTAGTGAATTTTCTACTGTGTTTAAAAAAAGCCTTATATTTTCAAATGCGCACTAACCAAAATATTCCTGTCTCTCCTTGGCTAGCTGCAGGCCCTGAGCCTCCAGGCTCCCAATCATTGCCTCACCAAGCTGAGCATTCTGCCAGGTCCTATGAGGGAAGGGAATATGCATTAGCACAATTATGTCTTTATGTCTGCCAATGCTCAGTCACGATAACTACTATCAAATCATACCATGGTCAGATATATTCCAGTATATCCGGCCTCACCAGAGCAAAAAGTGTTCAGGAATTGTTTAGGCCTTAAAGCTAATGCAAGGATCAAGTGCCGCAAGTTTTCTATTGCCGGAAAACGCAGCAAGAAAGGACATGCCACATTTTTTTTTGTCAAAAGCCGCTGGGAAAAAAACGCCTCTGCCTACAATTGAAATCAATAGGGGGTGATTTTGGAAGTTTCTTTGGCGCTGATTCCGACGTGGTTTCTGCATCAAAATCAGCGGCAAAAAGCTCTGTGTAAACTGACCCTTGATGTGGTTTTGCAATGCATATTTACTGCCCGGTAGGCAAGCGTTGATCGACAATACAGAATGTCGGTGCTTGTTTGCTCCATCTAAATGGAGCATAGATCGGAATGTACAGCGACGAAAGATCGTTAATACGATTGTTCACCTCCATACATTTGTATCTTGTCGGCAGCACATCCTCTGTTTATAAGGGAAGATGTGCTGCCGACAAGTGACCATTTTTTGGGCTGCATAAAAGACTCAATCAGCTGACAAATGAGCATTTGCCCTCCTGTCAGCTTATCACTGCCCTGTTTACACAAGGTAATGATCGAGAACGAGTGTACGCCCGATCATTGGCCTGTGTAAAAGGGCCGTTAGTTAATGGAAACATTGTTTACATTCTGAATCTAAAAATTGTCCTGTCATTGGAGTGCTGAAATCAGATATTTGTGGATATGCCATAAATGTCTCAGATGGGAGTACCCCTTTAAGGCAGAAATTTGATACACTGTGTTATGTCTGAGCGGCGGTGCAGGACACAAAGATTGAAAAAGAATGACACTCATGGTCTGGACATAACAAGGGTATGTTCACACGATTAACAAAATACATCTGAACATAAGGAGCTGTTTTCAAGGGAAAACAGCTCCTGATTTTCAGAAGTTTTTTGAGCAACTCGCGTTTTTCACGGCCGTTTTTGGAGCTGTTTTCACTAGTCTATGAGAAAACGGCTCCAAAAACGTCCCAAGAAGTGCCCTGCACTTCTTTTGATGAGCCGTCATTTTACGCGCCGTATTTTGACAGCTACGTGTAAAATGACAGCTCGTCTGCACAGAACATCGTAAGACCCATTGCAAGCAATGAGCAGAAGTATTGGAGCCGTCTTTTCAGGCGTAATTTGAGGCGTAAAACGCCTCCATTATGCCTGAAAAGTGATCGTGTGCACATACCCTAACAGTTTTACCAGGATTGCTCCTTTAGTTTGCTTAAAATAGAACTCTTAGGGTATGTTCACACGGCGGGGGTCCGTAACGGCTGAAATTACGGGGATGTTTCAGCCTGAAAACATCCCCGTAATTTCAGCCGTACCGGCATGTGCAGGCGCTTGAACGCCGCGTCAATTACGGCCGTAATTAGCGCTGCTATTCATTGGAGTCAATGAATAGCGGCTCCAATTACGGCCAAAGAAGTGACAGGTCACTTCTTCTATGCGGGCGTCTATTTACGCGCCGTCATTTGACAGCGGCGCGTAAATATACGCCTCGTGTGAACAGACAAAAGTCTGCCCATTGCTTTCAATGGGCAGATGTTTGTCAGCGCTATTGAGGCGCTATTTTCAGACGTAATTAGGGGCAAAAACGCCCGAATTACGTCCGTAAATAGGCCGTGTGAACATACCCTTACAGCGACATAAATCCCCCATAACAATGTCCTCCACACAGTACCCCCTCCACATTGGTACCAGCTAAACAGTGCCCACCCATAACAGTACAAGCCACAAAGTGTCCCCCATAACAGTTGCAGCCACAGTCCCCCCATTACAGTGCCAGCTACAATGTCCCCATAACAGTGTCCCCATAACAGTGCCAGAAACACAGTCATTGTCCCACCATAACAGTGTCAGACACACAGTCCCCCTCATTACAGGGCAAGCTAGTGTCCCAATAACAATGCTATCAAGAAAGTCCTCCCCATTACAGTGCCAGACAAACAGTGCACCATTAGTACTTATTTGTGCCTACTCTTGCACGGTGTGCCACTCCTCTTCTTTCTGACATGTAAGATACATGTGAGCCGCCACTAGGGAGCGCTCACATATATCTTTTTTGAATGGTATCAATGATCAGTGCAGGGGTGAGAGAACAAGCATGTCTGTGTCCAGACGGTTAGGAGCCGCACAGAATATTATATTGCGGGCAAACAGGTTATGCACGGCACCTCGGATCTACATCAACATGTGTGCACATACATAAAGGCCATTATTCAAACTAGTTGGCATGTGTGCAATGATGTGAATGCTGGTTCTAGATCCTTCCCTATAGTTGGATATTTGTAGCCTGTATTCTAAGGGTATGTTCACACGGCAGCGTCCGTTACGGCTAAAATTACGGGGCTGTTTTCAGGAGAAAACAGCTCCGTAATTTCAGGCGTAATGGCATGTTGAGGCGCTTTTTCGCTGCGTCAAATACGGACGTAAATGGAGCTGTTTTTCCATGGAGTCAATGGAAAACGGCTCCATTTACGTCTGAAGAAGTGACAGGCACTTATTTGATGCGGGCGTCTGTAACTTTACGCCTCGTGGGAACAGACCAACGTAAAACCAATTGCTTTCAATGGGCAGATGTTTGCCGACACTATCGAGCCGCATTTTCGGACGTAAATCGACGCGGAAAACGCCCGAATTACGTCCGTAAATAAGCCGTGTGAACATACCCTTAGCAAAGAACCATAAAATTGCCTATTATGTTGTGTCAGATTTCCAGTAACAGGAATCTCTGACCAGTGCCAAAAGAGATTGATCTCTCTATAGAGCCCTTTCATTCTGGAAATGCTATCTTTCCATTTTACTTAAATCAATATTTTAAAAAATGACAAACCAGGAGCTACACAAAAATAAACATGCACGTTTTCTTCCATTATAATACAAAGTAATTATGTTGCCTATGTGTTTGTTTCATAGCTAAAAAGATACTGTAAAAAAAAAATACAAAAAAAGGAGTAAAAATATGGGAAATAAAATCTTACTATTGACGAATCATAGTAAGGACGCATTTTTAGATGGGAGGGTTTACGTGACCTCAATTGTCTGGATTTACTCATCGATTGTAGCTGATCAAAAATATGTGATTGCAGCAATAATCACTGTAAACATCCTGGACAAATCACCGGAGGATCAAATCCACTGGGTCCAAAAATTATCTGACCCAAGAAAAAATTCTAAACAATTTATAGCTATGGCTACAACTATGATTGGATTGTAAAATTCATTATGGGGAATAACATTGTTTTATTGTTGTTGTTGCTTTTTTTGCTGTTCAGTTTTTTCCGTCTCACTTTTTTTTTTTGCAGGATAAAAAGCAGAAATATTATTACACTTACACTTTGCCAGATTCATGCAGCATTTCCAGCCACTGACTTTGCTCTATCTCAGACTCTGCTGCCAGCAGTATGTTCCCCTGCAGAGTAGAATGAGAGAGCTGCAGTGCTTGGAGGCAGTAAAGGGAACCAGAAATTCTCGCATAAGCAATGGACATATTCTCATCCCAAATATTTAACGTGTCTCATTGTTATAAAAGAAGCCTCGATTGTCTGTACCACTGCCTAAGGACATACATAACATAGAGCCAGCCTTTGTGACTGCAATAGGGCTTTCTGGGATGGGTGACCCAGCTAAGACAGCTAAACCCCCTCCTCTATGTGGAGTGCGACCCTACCAGGGCTTCCTTCTTCAAAGGCAACACAAATTTAGTAAAAAAGGAAGGTGGGAACCACATTGTCCTACACCGCACAGGGAGGGAGAATGGAGGAAAATATGTAAACCCGTGCCTGATTTTGATCTTGGGTCCCACTCCCCCCCCCCCCTCGTATTTATTATGCCCTTGCCACTACCTTTTCTATTGATAAACTCTGTAGGTAAGAAGCACAAGAGCTGCACCCAATTGTCTATACTTGGCAGTAATATAAGGGGGAAGGTTTTGGCTACTATCAGCCAAAGATGACACATACCTACATAGGTGATATGGACTGACACATATCCTCAAGAAAAAGACCATGTGTCAAGGAGATAAAGACCCTTGATCACAATTTTAATGCTCCTTTGAATTGTGAAGAACCTTTCTTACAGGCCCTGAACATTCAAAACCTATTACTTTAAAAAAAACAAAAAAAAAAAACTTACAACACAACTACAATGATCAGCACCACGATGGGAATAAAAGCTCCAACAGACAGGATACATCTGCGTGCTTTATCTTTATTTATAGCATGCTAAGAGCACTCGTCGTCTGAAACATTTAAGCAGATATATTCTGCGTGATGAAGTTGTTTTTATCCCTGTGTCTGCTTATTGACATGAAGGAATAATGGACATTCATTTACGGATGATCTAAGGGCCGGTAACTTTGCTTTCTGTGTGTTCAGTGCATAAAATAAATATACTATTGACCCTAGAACAATAGGTGACATCCCTAATATCATTCTACCTGGGAAGTCATTGTACACATCTAAATACTGGACATACATGAAAATCTTCATGTGAGATCTTCATGGCATACGGCATTCCAGGTTCTTCTTTAGCATCCACCCTGCAGCCACTAAGCGGTATCACTCCCTGAGAAAAAAAACACATATTAAACATGCAAAAAAAACAAACATAACCATGTGTAAATGTGTCCTCTGAATCCAGAATGTATTTAATCCATAAGCGATCCCAATCTAGGCATAAACCTAGGACCATTATATTTGTATTTGTGTTTTGTTATATAAAAGAACAATTGTGTGATATAATGGCTTATATTTTACTATATAAAACGTTAGACTTGTAATATCTTCATGATCACCTCCAGATTACAACAGTTAGGCCCCATGCACACGAACGGGCTTTTGCGGCTGCAATTCCCCCGAAAATCCACGGGAGAATTGCGGCCCATTCATTTCTATGGGCCCATGCATCATGGCCCAGGAGACCGCAGAAAGAATGGACATGTCCTATTACGGCCGTGCTCTGTGGTCCAGGCTCATAGAAAATAATGGACGCGGCCATGTGCACGGCCCGCGATTTGCGGGCGGCTCGCCGGTGACACTCCGCCCCCGGCCGACCTGAAAATCACGGCTGTGCACATGGCTACAGTCGTTTGCATGAGGCCTTAACATTCCTAAAGTGTTTTCACTAGGAATACAAAATACACATCTGTCAGCTCTCCTATGTTTCCCTATCTGAGGGCGGCATAGGATAAAGTGGAAGATGCTGAGCTCAGGGATATATAATGTTCTATGATTCAATTCAATATTTTTATATAAAACATATTTTAAATGCTGCCACAGAAAGCCTGTGAGTCCTGCCTCCCTCCACCCACACTGAGTGATTGACAGCTCTCCCCGGTATACAAACCCATCCAAGAAAATGCTGGATTTTATATTATGTTGGACTTTTGTATGAGCAGTTCATTCTGTATTATTTTACCCTTTGTTTGGGGATTTATGTTAGGGGAGGAGAGGGATTTTGAGGCTTTGTTATATGCATGAAAATCTAAAATAAAAACACTCAATGTAAAAAAACACTGTGAAGTGCCATTTTCCTAGATACCGTCAACTATAGTTATATACAGATATTACCAAGCATCACAAACTATAAAACCTGAAAAATCTAGATTATGCACTGTACATAGTTAGACTTTAGTGTATAATCAAACAGATCTTAATGAGGCTCTGTCACCAGATTATCAAATCCCTATCTCCTATTGCATGTGATCGGCGCTGCAATGTAGAGAACAGTAACGTGTTGTTTTTTTAAAAAAAACTATCATTTTTGGCCAAGTTATGAGCAATTTTATATTTATGCAAATGAGCCTTTCTAATGGACAACTGGGCGTGTCTTCTCTTATTTCCAACTGGGCGTGTATTGTGTTTGTAACATCTGGGCGTGTTTACTTGTTTTACTAGCTGGGCGTTGTGAATAGAAGTGTATGATGCTGACATATGATGCTGACATACACTTCTATTCACAACGCCCAGCAAGTAAAACAAGTAAACACGCCCAGTTGTCCATTAGAAAGGCTCATTTGCATAAAATTGCTCATAACTTGGCCAAAAATGATCGTTTTAAAAAAAACAAAAAAACTTTACTGTTATCTACATTGCAGCGCCGATCACATGCAATAGGAGATAGGGATTTGATAATCTGGTGACAGAGCCTCTTTAAAGGGGTTGTCTTGTATTTTAAAAAAAAAGGATCTGCTGGTTTTCCAAAAACAGCGCCACTCTTGGCCATGGGCTGTATCTAGTATTGCAGCTTATCCCTATTCAGTGGAATAGCGATGAGCTGCCATACCACAAAACGAAAAGATTCCACAGCACTGGACTGCAAGTGGGTGCACGCCTCAAATAGACCTGGTCCGCGGTCCTGGGTATCAAGCAGACAAAGAATGGACAGAGGCAGCACTTCCAAAAAGAGCAAGAGCTATTTATTCACCCATGCAACGTTTCAGTCCAACTGGACTTAATGCTTGAAAAAAGTCCAGTTGGACTGAAACGTCGCATGGGTGAATAAATAGCTCTTGCTCTTTTTGGAAGTGCTGCCTCTGTCCATTCTTTGTCTGCTTGAGCTGCCATACCAGACACAGCTCATGGGCAAGAGTGGCACTGTTTTTGGAAAAACAGCAGATCCTTTTTCTTTATAATACCGGACAACCACTTTAGGAGTTGTGGTTATTCAACAGCCTCACACCTCAACATAGCAATTTGAGCAAATAACATATTGGGACTACTATTAAAGGGGTTCTGTGGGGACGGAAAAGTATTACCAGTGTAATCACTGCAGTATATGAGTGCACTCGTTAATATAAATTCCGGTCCTCCATTTAATAGATTTTTATAGCGCTGGCGGGGGACTGGAAGTCTAGTGGCACGGTCTTCCTTCATGACGACACGACTTGTCATAATGTGACCGGCCCCGCTGTACAACTGCTACATAACCTCTTTAATGACACTAAAGCAGAGATTTCTAGCTGTGGCTGTGGTCTCAGCAGCTGTCAACACTCACCTTGGGGTGTATGTTAAAATATCTGTTGCTTTCGAAGTTTCGTCTTTCATTCTCTGCATAATAAAGTAGAAAGCTGTCCTTTATTATGAAAAACCTGTAACAAGTAAAAAATGTACATTTCACTTTACTGATCCAGTGCCAAAACTCTGCTACATATCAATTTGTATTATTATTTGCTGCCAGAAAAGTGATTCCATACTACCAGCATCCTGCTGTAACATAAGCTTTGTTACAACAGTAAAAGCCTTATACCATAACTTATCTTACCTCTTCGACCATTTAGCTGACTGTCTCCCAAAAGGTCTTTTCCACAGCACTCCCTGCAGCTGCACCTTGGTTCTAATATCCAGATTATCCGTGTCTGTCTGGTCCATGGATGGAGATGGAGAAACGGAGCTTGACTTAGAGGTGAACATCTTCTTCCAGGCGTGGTCCTAACTAAACTGCCAGAGGACAATCGGATGTTAGGGCCTGGCTGTGAGGGGGAGAGAATACAGACAGAAAGGGAGGGAAAGCAAAGTAAAGGGAGGGAGAATGAGACAGAATAAAAGGACGAATGAAATGGAGTTAAAAATGAATGCTAGAAGCAAGTGCAATGTGAGTGTTATAATATAATAAAATAATAATTAGAATCATGGACTGGAGAGAGGCGGACGGGGGAGAGGAGGGTGATGGGCAGGTTCCACTTTCAATCAATAGCTGCTCTGCTGAGTCAATACATGCCTCAGTAAATGAAAGTTCATGGCCATTTCTGATCCTTTGTCTAATGACACAAAAAGCCAGGAGCCAGCAATCGGCTGGGAGGGGAGAGTCCCGGCTGTCACTACATTCCTGTATACAATTGCACTATAATCACTATATCCTAGTTACGTGTGTAGTGCAGTCCTGACCTTCACCATCCTTTTCTGATATATCTGTGCCCATCATTCACTTCTCCTCAGTAAGGTCAATTTGCAGCCCACAGAATGTCAGCAGTCCTCAGTTTAAAGGCAAAGGCATCATACACTTAGTTCCCCTCAGCAACGGATAGACTTGGAATAGATAAGAACCTAAAGTAATGTCTGTAATCTGACCAGGGCTTGTATATTTATACTCTCATGTCTTGCACAATTTTATTGTTTGCATTGGGATTCAGAAATTGTAATGCGACACAGTGGCACACATTATAAAAAAAAAAAAAAAAGGAGGCTTTGCGTGTCGCCACCGCTCTGCTGGTTCTCTCCAAATTGAGATCAAGCTTGCAGCAAACTGGAGTGAATATACTTCATTCTGATTCTCTGGCAGCATGTCATTAAACTTTAAAGACACATTGTCATTGCTCCTTAGGGACACATAGAAAGGCTCTGCAGGCCACATGTGGCCCCCCATACTGTAGTCTATGTAGGCGCGTGCTAGACCAAAGCACCACAGACACTTGAGTTGGAGGCCAGAATCCTAATGCCATCTTGTTTTTCCTAAAATCCTAATGCCACCTTGTTTTTGCTAAAAAAGAGTTTGAGGGCATCCCCATAGGCCATGTAGCATTTTACCTGCTTGCCATTATACATATGGAGCCCTCTGCCAATGACGTAGAGCATGTGAGGGGAGTCAGCAAAATCCCCAAAAATTGAATGGTGCCTGCAAGACTGGGGCACTTCTGAGGGTATGTTCACACGACCTATTTTGAGACGTAATTCAGGCATTTTACGCCTCGAATTATGCCTGAAAATACGGCTCCATTACGCCTGCAAACATCTGCCCATTGCCTGCAATGGGTTTTACGATGTTCTGTTCCCACGAGCCTTTATTATACACATCGCTGTCAAAATACGGCGCGTAAAATGACGGCTCGTCAAAAGAAGTGCAGGACACTTCTTGGGACGTTTTTGGAGCCGTTTTTTCATAGACTCTATTGAAAACAGCTCCTAAAACGGCCGTAAAAAATGCAGCGAAAACGCAGCAAAAAACGCGAGTTGCTCAAAAAACGTCTGAAAATCAGGAGATGTTTTTCCTTGAAAACAGCTCCGTATTTTCAGACATATTTTGTTAATCGTGTGAACATACCCTGAGAGTGACAACATTTTTACATGTGCTTGTTCCTGACTGTAATCACAAGACATTCGCTTCAGAACGTTATAACTAATGATACCTGGACAGAATATTTTATCAGTCATAAGAAAGTTTTTTGGGTATTATGAGCCCTAAATGGACTGTGCTGGTTGTTGTCAAACACTATTCTTGTTGGATTGGATCACTACTTGGCTACAAAAGTTATGGTGTTTTGATACACAGTGACTACCAAGGATACAGCTAGACATATAGTTCAGATAGCTTTCAGACAATCTATCCTGACTCCCCAAAAAACTTGTATACTTGGATTGGGCCGAGCGTGCAGGCTTATTTCTATTTGAAAGGGGAAAATCAGCCGTTGCCAGATACCTCTGGCAGTGGCTTATGTTCCATGGCACCAAAGGAATCCAACATGCCCGATCCCTCTTTCCCCGATATCTACCATTCAGGTAATGACCCCATATACATTTGATCGTAGCCCGATCCTGCTAGGTGTATATAATGTGTTCCAACAGATAATATGGATGATATAACAAATGAATATCTTGCTGCAATTTGACCACAATGTCACAGGCAGGACAAGCTGAGGTAACATACAGGTTGTCCTAACCGCAGGACTGAATGGCATGCTTCTGTGGTACAGCTGAAGTGTCGTATGAACAAGATATAAGGACCTGAAGTCATTCTGTAATCCTAGCCTATACATCTAGCACAGTAACTGTCCTATAAACAAGATTCTAGAGTGTTTAACCCCCCAAAAAAATGGGTAACAGGTTTTGTTCCAGTGCAGCTTATGTCGGACTTCTTACTTCTTCTTATAGTAAACACCTTTAATATTAGGCCCCATGCACACGACCGTAAAAAACCTCCGTTTTTGCGGACCGCAATTGCGGTCCGCAAAAACGGAGCCATTCACTTTCATTGAACACTGACACCTTTCCGTGGCACTACGGAAGGGTGTCAGTGCCGTGGAAATGTTCCGGGAATTATGGAACATGTCCGTTCTTTCGCATTTTGCAGGCCGTGCTCCCATACTTTGTATGGGAGTACGGCCCGAAAATGCGGCTGTCAGTCAGCGGCCGGCCGTGCCCGCAATCGCGGGCCGTGATTGTGGGCACGGTCGGGTGCATGGGGCCTTACACTTATTATTTTGCTTGACATTGCAGAGGAAATTTTAAATACTATTGATTACCTTTCAACATAAATGGTGACGGTTAAAGTAATTGATAGGTGGAAGGTAACTCTTTACATTAACCCCTTAATGACTGCCGCTACGCCTTTTCACGGCCGTCATTAAGGGGCTTTATTTTAGGCCGCCGCCTTTTCACGGTGGAGTAATAAACGTCCTGCACGGGTCTGATGACAGCCGGGCTGCTGCTCCAACGGTAGCAATCGAAGTTTACTTAGATCACGGTCGTTTAACCCCTCAAATGCCGCTGTCTTTAGCGACTGTGGCATTTGAGTTGTTTACAGAGGGAGTGAGCTACCTCTGTCACCCATCGGCAGCCCACAAATACAATTGCGGGCCTCCGATGGGGTGTCATGGCAGTCGGGGTCCTGACAAAGGCCCCCAAGGTCTGCCCTGGCTATATGCCTATTAGGACGTGCCAGAGGAAATAAAAATATAAAGGTACACATTCAAAAAAATAAAACCATTGTTTTGCCATTAAAAAAATGGTTTTATTTAGTAAAAGTGTAAAAATAAAATAAAAACCACACATATATGGTATCCCGCAATCCTAATAACCCCCCAAAAAATAAATTACGTGTATTAGTTAAACCGCAATGTGTACGCCGTATAAAAAAACGGCATAAACCAACCTCAAAATTACTATTTTTTCCCATTCCCCCAAAAAAATAATAATAATAAAAGGTTAATCAATAAGTCCCATGTACCCCAAAATGGTAGCAATGAAGTCCCGCAAAAAACAAGCCCTCATATGGCGATATTGACGGAAAAATGAAAACATTATGGCTCTTGGAAAGCGGCGATGCAAAATAAAATTATTTTAGTTCAAAAGGGTTTTTATTCTGCAAAAGTAGTAAAACATAAAAAAAACTATACATATTTGGTATTGTCGTGATCTTACCGACCCATAGAATAAAGGTAACATGTTATTTACGCCGCACACTAAACGGCGTAAATGTAAAATGCATAGAACTATGGCTAAATTGCTGTTTTTTTTATATCCCCCCCAAAAAAAGTTAAGAAAAGCTAATAAAAATTTTTTATATACCCCAAACGGTGCCATTTAAAAATACAACCCGCAAAAAACAAGTCCTCATACAGCCATGTCCACGCGAAAATAAAAAAGTTATAGCTCCTTGAATGTGACGATGGAAAAACTAAAAAATTGCTTGGTCATTCATTAGGGCCCAGATTGCAAGCAAGGGGAAGGGGGTTAATATAACATCTAAGATGTCAATAGTTTGTATCTTTAAGCACTTAGCATCATAATTTATGAAAAACTAAATGGAAACCATTATTTTGATATTAGAAATTAAACAAATGTAACCTTATGGGAGCATCAACATTCAATTAATGAAGTAAAGAGGAATTGGAATTACGTGAAGTAAAATCTCACATGGAAAATTCCACTATAAACAAAAATAAAAGGTGGTAAATATGTGAGAAATATAAGACTACTAATATCCAACACCCTCATGCACACATGATCCACTTTGTCCAATAGTGACATAAACACGTAGTGTTCTTAGACCCAGAATCTGCTGCTCTGTATATGGTGAATGGGAGCTATGGCTATGGCTGACTGGCACATACAGAACGGCCTTTACTCTGTGGCTCCTTGTGGGCAGCCACGATATATGTTTGATGGTAGGAGATATTAAAAGATGATCAAGCAGCACAGAAAATATTGTACAGTCAGTGAATGAGACGGATTTTCTAAATTAAAGGGGTTGTCTGGTTTGGACGATCCCTACCTTTGCAATTGGTCCAACAAAAATGTGCTAATTCTAGGAAGGCTTCTTTATTCGGACCACCCAACGACCATCTGCTATGACCAGGGGAAGCAGCCGGCGAGTTTTCATTTCCATTGTATTGTGACTGCAGGGAAAATTAAGCAATGCAAGGTGCCTATTGAAATCCATTCTATAGGAAAAAAAGAATACAAAGCGCACATAGTGCATGAACCAGTAATTTAAAGAGAAGGAAAACGGTGGTCAAATATGCTGACCTTGTGGTGTTATGCTAGGAGCATAACATCCAATGGAGCGTGTCCAAGCAGTCACTCAGGTGAACGGTTGCAGACCGATTACAGTCCGAAGGTTGATACAACTTCGCTGTGTGAATCCAGGAAATAGAAGAGTAAAAAACGTAATATCCGAGGGCGCAGCCGTAATAGAAATAGCTTTTAATTTGTACAATTGTACAAATTAAAAGCTATTTCTATTATGGCTGCGCCCTCGGATATTCCGTTTTTTACTCTCATATTTATTGAAATCCATGGTCTGTCTTTGGTCCGCAATATTAGTAAAGCATTATCCTAAAATGACGCCTAAATAGGACATTGAATACATTGTCAAATTAGATAAATTGCTCTTCAACTAAATTGAAGATTTTTTCAAGGAGAAATGACAGCACCTTCTATGCAGACCATATAACTTGTTGCATGATCATGTTCTGCTTCAGTATAAAACTTACTGCTCTGGCGAGCAGACTAAGTGCTTATTCAAACGAGTGTGTGTCAAATCGGTCTTGGAAAACGTCAGTTTTTCATGTCAGATTCACAACTGCGCGGGGCCCGTTTTCATGGATCCCTTATAGACTTGAGTCTATTGAGGTATCCGTGAAAACTGACAAAAATAGGACATTTCCTATTTTTTCACGGGCCCTTCAAACGGTCCATAGAATTACATACAGGCGTGTGACGGCCGTTAAAAAAACGGCCGTCACACAGGCGATTTTACGCTCGTCTGAGTAAGGCATTATAAGGGCTCGTTTACATGAGCGTGATATACGTCCATGCAACGCGCGTGATTTTTACGCGTGTTGTACGGACCTATGTTAGTCTATGGGGCAGTACAGACAGTCCTTGATTTTTGCGCAGCGTGAGTCCGCTGCGAAAAACTCACGACATGTCCTATATTTGTGCATTGTTTGCGCATCACGCACCCATTGAAGTCAATGGGTGCGTGAAAATCACGCATGCCTCACGGAAGCACTTCCGTGGGACGAGCGTGATTCGCGCAACAGCTGTCAAACTTTGAATGTAAACAGAAAAGCACCACATGCTTTTCTGTTTACAAACATCCAAACGGAGTGTCATAATGATGGCGGCTGAGCGAAAATCACACAGCCACGCATCATACGGGAATGATAGACGGAGCTGTTAAGTGCCTTTTGCGCACGCAAAACGCCGTGTTTTTTGCGTGCGCAAAACGCACACGCTCGTGTAAACAAGCCCTAAAGATACTGAAGTCCTCTGCACTTCTCCTTGATGCTCTTTATCTTGGATTGCAGTGAATATCCTGTATAAATATACATCTACAGTATAAGCACTCTACACTACTCTTGACTTCAGTTCATCAATTACTATGAATAATTAAATTAACCCTACATAGTTTAGACTTTTCTTTTATGCTTTATAGACTTTTTCGTTCTGTGAGCGACAAAAGTAATAAGATTTCTAAAGGAGGCAGCGTTAGTGTTTAATCAGACCCACACATTAAATAACAGCAATGATGACAAAAAAACATGCTGAGGCCAGGATCACACACACAAACACTTTTGATGCAGTTTTTGGCACAGTTTTTTGGAGCCAAAGCCAGAAGTGGATCCAAAAGGAAGGAAAGGTATAAAGAAAAGACTGATGTATCTCTTTTCTTTTGTGTTCACTTCTGTGTTTGGTTAAAAAAAGCTGAGCCGAAAACTGCCACCAAAAATGTCAGTGTATTGCAATAGGCAACTGAAAGAGGATTTCTGGCAGCCCATTGTACAGCATGGATAGAGCAAGGGCGACGAATAATAAAACATTTTGAGCTAAAAGACGACACTTATATTGTATCTATTAAAGGGGGTTTTCCAGTTAGAAGAAATTGATGGCCTATCTTCAGGATATGCCATCAATATCTGATCGGTGGGGGTTGGACTCTTGGCACCCCCACTGATCAGCTGTTTTTAAGGACTCGCGGCAATAATGCAAGGCCGACTTCCACTTCATTCCGGTCGCTGCTTGTACTGTAAATTGCCAACAGACTTGTAGCGGAGGTTAATAGTGCTACAGACTTCTCCCTTTCACATAAATAGGAGAAGGCTGTAATACTGTGAACCGCCCCTACAAGTCTGTTGGCGATTCACCGTACAGAGCAGGTAAGGAATGAAGCGGAAGCAGCCCTTCAAAACAGCTGATCAGCGGATGTGCCGAAAGTTTAACCCCCACCGATTAGATGTTGATGGCCTATCCTGAGAATAGGCCATCAATTTCTTCTAACTGGGGGACCCTTTAAATCCAACATTTAAATACACAGTATAGCAAATGTAAAAAATAAAATCATACATAAACAAAATGTAATGACGGGGTAGGGAGACAGACAGGTGAGCCCTAATCTACCCGCCACTCAGTCCCTGCCTACTTGCAACGGCCCGTCCTAGGTGACGGCGTACAACTGGGCGACGGTCCCTACGCTCAATAAGTGCACGACAGACAAACAGACAAGGGTACACAGAAGCTAAGGGAAATGGGGCAGTTGCATACGGCAACACAGTGAGCAACAAGAGTAGTGAACGAGCCGAGTCAAACCAGGAGTGCACGAGGTACCAATCGCAGAGCAGGAGCGTAGTCAGTAAAGCCAGGGTCAAAAATGAAGTAAGGTCAATAATCATAGCATGAGCAGCAGAGCCAGGAAACAGAAAAGAATCACAGGCAAAGGAGGAGCAGGAAATGCAGGTATAAATAGACAGAGGGAGGGAGCTAGCTCCGTCTGGCCAGGCTGTGATAAGCTCTCCCACTCCTCAGCCTCCCAGCCTGACTGGTAGAAGATCGTGTCACTCTCTCAGACTTAGGAGCAGGTGCAGACTGATTACCAACGGGCGTCGACACAGGCCCATATACCTTTTCTACCCTGGTCCCTGACACAACTATGGACCCCCTTGAGACCCTGGCTCAGCAAATGCAGGGCCTCTCCCTACAGGTCCAAGCCCTGGCTCAGAAGGGCAACCAGCATGATGCTACCCTGGTAGTGCCCCCCACCTCACCTCGCCTGACCGGTTCTCAGGGGACCGGAAGACTTTTTTCTCCTTTCGGGAGAGTTGTAGGCTCTATTTCCGTTTAAAGCCCCACTCCTCAGGTTTTGAGAGCCAGCGAGTGGGTATAATTATGTCCCGGCTCCAGGACGGGCCCCAAGAATGGGCCTTCTCCTTGGCTCCTGACGCCCCTGAACTTTCCTCTTTTGATCTTTTTTTTCCGCTCTCGGGCTCATATATGACGAGACTGACAAGACTGCCTTTGCCGAGAGTCAGCTGGTGACCTTACGTCAGGGTAAGAGACCCGTTGAGGAGTACTGTTCTGACTTTAGGAAGTGGTGTGTAGCTTCTCGGTGGAATGACCCTGCCTTGAGGTGCCAGTTTAGATTGGGTCTGTCGAACGCCCTGAAAGACCTGTTAGTTAGCTATCCCTCTTCTGACTCCCTAGATCAGGTTATGGCTTTAGCGGTACGTCTTGACCGACGTCTCAGGGAACGACGACTGGAACGTTTTTGTGCCTTCCCCTCTGACACCCCCCCCCCCATGATGGCTCCTGAGGTTCCGTTGCTTCATTCTTCCACGGAAAACTCGGATGAACCTATGCAACTCGGGGCCTCCGTCTCTCCCCAACAACGTAGAGAGTTCCGCAGGAAGAATGGTCTCTGCTTCTACTGTGGGGATGACAAGCATCAAGTGAACAACTGTCCTAGGCGTAAGAATAAGCAGCTGGAAGAACTTCCGCGCCTAAGTGACCATCGGGGAGGTCATTTGGGCACACAGGTATTTCCTGTATATATGAAACCTAATAAGATCTTGCTTCCCTTTCAGGTCTCCTTTGAGGGTAGGTCTGCCACCGGCAGTGCCTTCGTGGATTCAGGGTCTTCTGCTAATATTATGTCTGTGGAATTTGCTATGTCTCTAGCTATGCCATTGATTGACTTGCCTAAACCTGTCCCGGTAGTGGGTATCGACTCCACTCCTCTTGCTAATGGTTATTTTACACAGCATACTCCTGTTTTTGAACTCCTTGTTGGCTTCATGCATTTGGAGCAGTGCTCTGTACTGGTGATGCAGGGATTATCGTCCGATTTGGTTTTAGGCCTTCCCTGGTTGCAGATGCATAATCCCACGTTTAACTGGAATACTGGGGATCTTACCAAATGGGGTAATGAATGCATGACGTCATGTTTTTCTGTTAATTTTATCTCTCTCCATGAGGAGGAGAACACTCTACCTGAGTTTATTCAGGACTTCGCTGATGTTTTTTCTAAAAAGGCCTCCGAAGTGTTACCTCCTCATAGAGAATTCGATTGCGCAATCGATTTGGTACCAGGAGCTAAGCTCCCTAAGTGTAGGATATTTAATCTCTCTTGTCCCAAACGTGAAGCCATGAGAGAGTATATCCAGGAATGCCTGGCCAAGGGTTACATTCGCCCCTCTACTTCTCCGGTAGCTGCTGGCTTCTTCTTCGTAGGGAAGAAGGATGGTGGTCTTAGGCCGTGCATTGACTACCGAAACTTGAATAAGGTCACTGTAAGGAACCAGTATCCCCTTCCTTTGATTCCTGATCTCTTCAATCAGGTTCAGGGGGCCCAATGGTTCTCTAAGTTTGATCTACGGGGAGATTATAACCTTATCCGCATCAAAGAGGGGGATGAGTGGAAGACTGCGTTTAACACGCCCGAAGGTCATTTCGAATACCTCGTCATGCCCTTTGGGTTGTGTAATGCTCCCGCGGTCTTCCAGAATTTCATAAATGAGATTTTAAGAGACTACCTGGGGGTATTTCTTGTAGTGTACCTTGATGACATATTTCTGTTTTCCAAGGACTGGTCCTCCCACATTGAGCATGTCAGGAAGGTGCTCCAGGCCCTTCGGGAAAACAAACTGTTTGCTAAAACCGAAAAATGTGTGTTTGGGGTGCAGGAGATACCATTTTTGGGTCAAATCCTCACTCCTCATGAATTCCGCATGGACCCTGCCAAGGTTCAGGCTGTGGCTGAATGGGTCCAACCTGCCTCCCTGAAGGCGTTACAGTGCTTCCTGGGGTTTGCTAATTATTACAGGAGATTTATTGCTAACTTCTCGGTTATCGCTAAGCCTCTTACGGATCTTACTCGCAAAGGTGCTGACCTCCTCCACTGGCCTCCAGAGGCGGTCCAGGCTTTTGCAGTCCTTAAGAAGTGCTTTATCTCGGCCCCTGTGCTGATTCAGCCTAACCAAATGGAGCCATTCATCGTGGAGGTTGACGCCTCCGAGGTGGGAGTGGGTGCTGTCTTGTCCCAGGGTACCAGGTGCCTCACCCATCTCCGTCCCTGTGCCTACTTCTCCAGGAAGTTCCCGCCCACTGAGAGTAACTATGATATTGGCAACCGCGAACTCTTAGCCATTCAATGGGCATTTGAAGAGTGGCGCCACTTCCTGGAGGGGGCTAGGCACCAGGTAACGGTCCTTACCGACCACAAGATTCTGGTTTTCTTAGAATCTGCCCGGAGGCTAAACCCGAGACAAGCTCGATGGGCGTTATTTTTTACTAGATTCAACTTTTTGGTCACCTATAGGGCTGGTTCTAAAAATATTAAGGCTGATGCACTGTCGCGTAGCTTCATGGCCAGTCATCCTTCGGAGGAAGATCCTGCATGTATTTTGCCTCCAGGTATAATCATTTCCTCTGTTGATTCTGACTTAGTCTCCGAAATTGCGGCTGATCAAGGTTCAGCTCCCGGGAACCTTCCTGAGAACAAGCTGTTTGTTCCTCTGCAATTCCGGCTAAGGGTACTCAGGGAAAATCATGACTCTGCACTATCTGGCCATCCAGGCATCCTGGGTACCAAGCATCTCATTGCCAGAAACTATTGTTGGCCTGGGTTGCTTAAAGACGTTAAGGCCTACGTCGCCGCTTGTGAAGTTTGTGCTAGGTCCAAGACTCCCAGGTCCCGACCCGTGGGCTTACTATGTTCTTTGCCCATTCCCCAGAGACCTTGGAAAAAGTTGGAGATTGATCTGTCCTTCTCCTCGGCCTTCCATCCTGAAACTAATGGCCAAACTGAGAGGACTAATCAGTCTCTAGAACAATATTTAAGGTGTTTTATCTCTGACTGTCAATATGATTGGGTCTCCTTCATTCCCCTCGCCGAATTTTCCCTTAATAACCGGGTCAGTAACTCGTCAGGGGTCTCCCCCTTTTTCTGTAATTTTGGGTTTAATCCACGGTTCTCCTCCGTTTCACATGGTAGTTCCATCAATCCCGAGGTAGATGTCGTTCATCAGGAACTGTGCACAGTCTGGGCCCAGGTTCAGAAGAACCTAAAGGCGTCCCAGAGCATACAAAAGACTCAGGCAGATAGAAGACGTTCTGCTAACCCCTTGTTTGTGGTCGGGGATCTGGTGTGGCTATCTTCTAAAAATTTGCGCCTTAAAGTCCCGTCCAAAAAATTTGCTCCCCGATATATAGGGCCGTACAAGGTCATTGAAGTCCTTAACCCTGTCTCCTTCCGACTGGAGTTACCCCCGTCTTTTCGAGTACACGACGTGTTTCATGCCTCCCTCCTTAAATGCTGCTCCCCGTCCTTGGCTCCCTCGAGGAAACCTCCGGTCCCTGTTCTCACCCCTGAAGGGGTAGAGTTCGAGGTGGCCAAGATTGTGGACAGCAGGATGGTCCAAGGCTCCCTCCAGTACCTGGTCCATCTGTTTTCATTCATTGTTTTGACTGCTGTTCCGCGGATCACGCGCGGCACCCGGAAGTGCTTCCGGGTGCCGAGCGCAATTTGCACGCACCCATTGACTTCAATGGGTGCGTGCAGCATGAAACACGGCCAAATATAGGACATGTTGTGCATTTCACGCAGCGGACATACGCTGCGTGAAATTCACTGACAGTCTGAACGGCCCCATTCAGTAACATAGGTCCGTGCGACGCACGTGATTTCCACGCGTGTAGCACGGACGTATTATAAGTTTGTGTGAATAAGGCCTGAGGTAGTCCAAAAAAGACTCACAGCGGTTGAGCACCTGTCCATTATATATATTTCCTGGTCGTCTTCAGGCAGCACACCAATGGGTTAAACTCCCTAGGATACAGTCTGAAGAGACAAGTTAATAAGCAGTAATTAAATAAATAGCAATTAGCTACAGCCCACCTATAAAGTGCCAAGTGCGCCTGGACGGGACAGAACACAGATAGAATACACCTGGGTAGATAGGGTATATAGGGTGCCCTCTGGTCAGACACACTACACCCCCTTGAGGAAGCGGACATCTGCGAAACGCGCGTCGGGGCGCACACAGTGACCACCAGGACCCAGCCTAAGGACTTTTTATGGGTAAGACCATCCTAGTAATCTTTTACACAGGGTCTTGTTCAGACCCATTACCTTTACTCTTTGATGTCTGTTTTCGGGACCATTTATGCCCTTTAAACAGCATCAAAAATTGTAAACAGATCTAAATAGTTTTATGCTACACTAGTGCTAGTCTTACCCCAAACCTATACTTCAAAGGTTTATTATACATACCTTGGCTTTCCTGACTTGTCTCTATGTCATTCTGTGATTGAGTTCTCCTACTGTTATACATCTTTTAAATGTTTGTTCATTATGTATATTTAAATAAAGTTTTGTATTGACACTTTTCGAATATATATTGGCTATAGACTCTGTTCTTCTCATGTTTATATAGCCCACCTATAAAGGTAGAGGAAGGCCTCACCAACTTGTATTCTTTTTTTCTCTTTGATACTCACTGCCTGTGTAACCACGCCTTGCGAGAGTTTGACAGCATAGTTGTCATGGGGAATGAGCAGCTACATTTGTGTAGCCTCTGCGGATGCGAGTTGTCCTCCGTCTATTGGCTGGCTAGGAGGCGGTTCTATGGATCAGGATGTCGTGAATTGCGTCCTGTATCAGAAGTTCCCATTGGCTGTGTGCCGGAGCTTGGAGATGACCACTCTCCCTCACCAGACACGTATGAGACGCGAATGCGCAAACACCATATTTAAACCAGTTTTGGCATTTAGACATGGCGCCACTGCCAGGCAGCAACATTTTTAAGTTGGTAAGGTAAACTGATTGCACCACTTATGTATGCTCTACAATGATTGCACCACTGTTGTGTGCTCTGCAGATGATTGCAACGCTGTTGTGTGCTCTGCAGATTGCACTGCTGTTGTGTGCGCTGCAGATTAATGCACCTCTGATGTGTACGCTGCTGATGATTGCACCGCTGATGTGTGCTCTGCATGTCAGACACCTGAACCTTCTCCACAACTTCTTATTCTGGCCAGACAAGCGTTTTGATGTAGGCACAAGATCTAAATCCCTTTATAAAGTGGATCCGCAATTTACCTTTCAGTGGAAGAAATTCCTAAGATTGATCTGCCTGTAGCTAAACTGTCAAAATCTGTATTTCTTTCTGAGGAATCTACACTTCTTCCTCATCCTATGGACAGAAAAGCAGCCAATGGCCATTGAAATCTTATTGTACCTGCCCTTGTCAGATTGCAGAAGCTACAGCTTAAGGCCTTACACGAGCGTGTTAAACGTCCGTGTCACAGCCGTTGAAACATCGGCCGTCCCACGGACCTTTGTAATTCAATGTGGCCATTCACACAGCCATTGTTTCAACGCACTGTGTGAAGGGTCCGTGAGAAAATAGGACTATTTTTTCACGGTTCACGCATACCTCCATAGACTCTCATCTATGGGGGATGCAAGAATCGCGTCCCGCCTCGCAGAGCACGGATGCACCTCGGACATGAAAAGCTGCCGTTTTTCTCGTCTGAGATGCGCCACGCTCATGTAAATAAGGCCTAAGGCCTGGCAAGTACCAGCATGGGAGACCGGCTGGGAATCTATGCTGCTGTTGTCCATTTAAATGGGGTTTTAAAAAAAGACATATGCTTCAGCATCATGCAAAACGGCCTTTGTAGATGCCTCAGTTGCCAGAGCACTACAAGTTTGGCTCAGCCATTTAACTCCCGACTTACAAGAAGGGGTTCCTAGGGAAGAGATCCTTGAAAGGTTACCCCTAATGAAGAAATCTTGTGTGACTACTCTCTAGATGCTATTCAATTTTCTTCTAGATCGATGTCGTCTGCTACAGTTGTCAGGAGGGCACTGTGGATAAAGTTATGGAAAGATGTACAATCAAAAATTCTTTTTTAAAAAAATTCCTTTCCGGCCTGAAA
Organism: Rhinoderma darwinii; assembly: GCF_050947455.1. NCBI lineage: Eukaryota > Metazoa > Chordata > Amphibia > Anura > Rhinodermatidae > Rhinoderma > Rhinoderma darwinii. The sequence goes on from NC_134698.1 coordinate 51,746,445, forward strand.
GCTTGTTTGGGTCCCAGGTGGAGAAGACATTTGTCTCCTTATCCAAGGGTAAAGGTCATGTGTTCCCACAACCCAGTATAAAACCCAACAAGTCTTTTAGATTCCAGCGTAAACGCTCACCCAAAACGAGAATACGTTTTCAATGTAATCAAAGGAGGTAGAGAGAGCATTAGGACAACGCTGCTGCTTTCAAGAAAAAGTATACCCCAAAATTTGGAGAACAATAACGCCAGTCCTCCCATTGTAGTGAGTCCTTTTTTCAGACCTTTGAATTTCCTAGACGACTAGGTGTCCTTTACTATCCATAGAGGATACGGATTATAATTTCAAGAGTATCCCCCCCAACACGTTTTTTTTTGGCAGTTCGGGGAATGCTGTGTTTCTGCAGCTAGTGAAAGAGTTTCTGCAGATGAAAGCCCTAGAACCAGTGCCTTATCACCAACATACCAAAGGGGTATATTCGAGAATTTTCCCGATTCCAAAACCAGAGATCAAATGGCGCCTTGCAAATCTACTTGATCTTGAACCGTTTTCTAAGAAAGAAAAGGTTAAAAATGGGGACCATACGTTCGGTCCTGACAGTCCTTCAGAGTAACCTGCTTCATGGCATCTATAGATCTGACCGACGCATACCTTCATGTGCCTATTTTTTCTCACAGAAGTTCAAGTGCCGCCCTTTGGCATCACTTCTGCTCCTTGAGTTTTCACAAATATTGCGGTGGTTCTCAGGGCAGCCTTGCGTATTCAAGGTATCACCATCACTCCCTACTTGGATGATTGTTTTAATATAGCTCCGACCAGGGAAACTCTATATTAGATTATATAAAAGCTCATGCAGTCAACAAGAAAAAGTGACTTCTTCCACTGCAGGAGATAAAATATCTGGGGTTTATTATCAACTCTCAGTTTCGGATTCATCTGCTATCTCCATAGAGATGCTTAAAGATCATTCAAGGAGTGTGTCACCTCATATCAGTTTTGACGGTATCAATACGCACAGCAATGAGGATTTTGGGGCTACTCACGTCAGCCATATATACTGTTGCACGGGTATAAACCCACATTCGCTGCTTACAGGCAGACATTCTAGCTTTGTGGATCAGACATCTGCATCTTTGGACAATCTGATGACCATCTCCTGAAGCACCAGGCTGGATTTGATATGATAGTTAGATCCTGCCAAGTTGTTCCTTGGCAAGTCCCTGACTCATCACCCCAGATAATACTCACAACAGATGCCTCCTCCTGGGGATGGGAGGCTCATGTGTTGAATCAATGGTGTCAGTGGATCTGGTCTCCTCCAGGAAGTCCACTTTCCTCAAATATAGGGGAATTGAGGGCGATCAGAAGAGTAAGCATCCACTTCCCCCAACTTCTTCAAAACTGCAATGTTCTGGTGTAGACAAACAACTTACCTTCTGTTTACTACATAAACAAGCAGGGAGGAACCAGGTGCTGTGCCTTAGCGAGAGAATCCAAGATGTTGATGACCTGGATGGAGGTCAATCTGTTCAATATAACAGCAGTGAATATCTGATCAGTTCACAATGTAAAAGTGGACAGTCTCAGCCACAAACATCTTCGCCTGTCCGAGTGGAGCCTAAATCCCTTGATTTTCCAGAAGATCTTGGACAAGATGGGATTGCACGACCTAGATGGCATGGCAACAAGGGACAACACAATGTTAGAGAACTTTTGCTCCCTATCTCGACTGGACCACCCAGTTGCTATAGACGGTCTCCACATCAGTTGGAGGACCAGACTGATTTATGTATTTCCCCCATTTCCATTAATCCACAGGGTACTGGGGAAAATTGTGGACGAACAGGCAGAGGCCAAATTGTTCATGACCTTTTGGCCCTGCAGAGCCTTGTTCACACTCTTTTCATGTCTATCGAAAGGCAGATACTGGAGGCTTCCAAAAGCAACAAGATCTTCTGTCCAAGAGAGGCCTGTTTCATCCACAAGTCAACAATCTCCATCTCACAGCTTGGAGGTTGAGCGGGAGGTAATGATTCATTCCGGTCTTTCTGAAAAAGTAATTAAGACCTTGCTTGCCTCTAGGAAGGCAGCTACTAACGCAGTTTATAACAGAATCTGGAGAATTTACAAAGACTGGTGTTCATCTAAAAAAATTGCTCCAGATGTTCTCTCGTCTATCTTGCTGTTCCTTCAAGAGGGTTTTGACAAAGGTCGCAGATTCAACTCACTCAAAGTCCATTTTACAGCTCTTAATGCCCAGTTGGACTCTAAGTTCTCTAGACAGCCTCTGATAAGACGCTTCTTTAAAGCCGTAAGGAATTTGAAGCCAACCTTACATTATCCCATACCATCTTGGGACTTCCCTTTGGTACTACAATCTTTAACAGGTCCTCCCTTTGAGCCTCTATCTCAAGCGAGTCTTAGACATGTTTTTAAAAACCCTATTTTTAGTGGTCATCACCTCAGTTTGAAGATTGGGAGAACTACAGGCTCTATCTTGTAAAGAGCCATACCTCCGTGTGCTTCAAAATTGTATTGTACTTCGCACACTTCCTGGGTTTACTCCCAAAGTGGCATCATCTATCAACCTAAATCAAGAAACTGTTCTTCCAGCTTTCCTTCCTAATCCAGAAGATGAAAACCAAGCATCCCTGAACACCTTGGATGTCATAAGGTCTGTGCTTCAATACTTACAAAGCACAGCTCTTTTCAGAAACTCTGAGTCCTTGTTCGTGCAGTTCTATGGTGCATCAAAAGGGAAGAAAGCAAGGCTACTCTTGCCAGATGGGTGAGAGATACCATTAGAGAAGGTTACTCTCTTCAAGGTCAGGTCACACCCATACATCTCAGAGCACATTCTACAAGGGCTGTAGCTAATTGCTATTCATTTAATTACTGCTTATTAACCTGTCTCTTCTGGCTGTATCCTAGGGAGTTTAAACCACTGGTGTGCTGCCTTCGGACTACAGGAAATTAACATTTCGGTAAACAAATTTTAGTCTCTATATATATATACATATATATACACATATATATATATATATATATATATATATACACACACACACACACACCTCAACATTGAAATTGCAACACCAAGAAGGAAACATTTTGGAATTGTGGAAATCACAGGATTGATAGACATGTTAATGATATGCAAATGATAAAAAATTGGAAACAAAATATTCAAACATCTTGATTTATTTAGTATGAGCGCCACGTGCAGAAATACACACACTTACACACCTTAACATGCTATCAATGAGGATATTAATGGTTGTCTGAGGAATGTTATGCCACGCTGAATGCACTTGGACACGCAAATCATCAAGATTGGCTGCCGACAACTCCTTTTGCAATTGACGACCAATGACATCCCAGATGTGCTCGATGGGAGACAAGTCCTGAGACGCTGCAGGCTGCGGTAGCATGTTTAGGTCATGCAGGCTGCTCACAGAAGCATGAGCAACATGCGACCTGATGTTGTCCTGTTGAAAACTAGCTTCTGTGGCACTTTGGAGAAATGGCTATACCACTTGTTCCATGACTAAATCAATGTAATGCAAAACTGTTAGCGTACCCGAAATGAAGACTAGAGGAGTCCGGCTACCATACATTATGCCACACCATAATCCCAGGAGTAGGACCGGTGTGCCTTTCCCTTGTGAAGCACTCTTCATGGCGTTGCCCACGTGGCCTCCAGACCAACCTGTGTTCAAGACAAAATTGGGACTCATCGCTAAAGAGGATAGACCTCCATTGTCGTCTTGCTGTGCACCACGATAGCCTTTGAGAGCGGTGGCGTGTGGTCAATGGAACACCTGCAGCTGGACGTTTGCCTTGTAGCCCAATGTCGTGCAATTGCCTTCTGATGGTTTGTGTTGACACTGGTTGCTGCCCTAGACTTGGGATGACACATCCAATTTCACTTGCAGTACAGAATGGATCACTAAACACCATGCTTCAAATCACATGATCCGCCCGTGTATCGGTTCACCCCCACTTCCTCTTGCGGTCATTCCTGTTGTTCTCTCAGCCCCCAAGACACGCAATGTTGAACAGTGCTGACATCTTGGCCTAGGCACGCAGCGATCTGCTGGAGTGATAAACCTAGGTCGCTCAGTTCAAGGATTCTGTCCCTCAGTTTGCAACAAGTGGCAATAGCTGGCATGTCGACTAACTGGAGTGTTTTTCATTTTTTTGGAGTATATATATATATATATATATATATATATATATATATATATTACAAAATAGGCAGCACTCCCAGGCATATAGATCGAAAATTAGAGCTTTACTAGCTTATGTGCATTGTTTCGGCTCCACACACTAGAGCCTTTCTAGAGGGAGCGCTGCCTGTTTTGTATTTTTTGTCAGTTTGGGGATGATGGTCAAATCCCTAGGATCTGCACCCACTTGCTGTGACCAGTGTTGCTAGATATATATATATATATACACACACTCACACACACACATAATTATCTTTCTTCTCTCTATGCAAGCCAGAGGCGTAGTTTGAGGAGAACTTCCCTATTGCTTTCCAGTTTTTTTTGCACAGTTGATAAACTGAAAACTCAATTCTATTACTTTATGGCTAAATTTGACAAAATGTTAAAGCAGCTAAATCTGTATATTTGTTTCAATTGTCGACTTCTGATGTGAAATCCTACCCTGTGTGTCTTGGTTGGTTTCTCCGACGTACCACAAACCGCAATAAAAGCATCCTTTAATTTTCATTTCTGGCCCAGTTCGGGGATGGGTTTCTGCAAGTTATCGCACGGTGTGCCATTTTAAGAAGGTGAAACAACCAATTTTGACTAGGTCATCCAATTTGCACTTGCTGCATTATGCGCAGGTAAGTCCGTACCCAATATTCCTTCCACTTTGCATCTATGCCAATGAGGATAATCTTTGCAGAAACCACGAGACACAAACTTATGGAGACATCTTGTCTTTTCTAGCAAATCTCATCATCAGAGACTATTCTTTGTATCCACATGAACTGTGAAAGTGGTAATGATCTAATCAGACCAGGGGAATGACAGCTGTCAAATTTCAAAGAACTATTGCAATCTGTGGGTTTGTAATAGAGATCAGAAAATATATATAATTTTTTTACCTCTACAAGAACATCCAAAAATCCTCTCTCTTTAGTATTAGATGGAAAAAATTGCTACATGGTAGAACTGGATCCGTACAAGTAACAAAAAGCCTCAACTTTAAATCACAGTATATATTTTATAATCGAAAATAGTGTTCAAAAGATAAATCCACCATTAAAAGGGAGGGGAAAAAAAACACAAAAAAAACAAAACACATTTGTTAATTTCGATGATTTAAACATTTAATAAAAGTAAAACATTATACATAAAATGTATAGTTAAAAATCAATTTACTATTCACAATTAAATTGGAAAAAAGAAAATAAGGCGGTTAATGTCGGAATGATTTCATGTACATAAAAAAAAATATTTGTTTCTGGCCCGAAATAGCCATGGGCTCCAAACCAAAGGAGATTTTCAGGCTTTCATGGCACGTTTGTCCTTCTAGAGTACAGCTCACAACAAGAGTTCACATCCTTCCTCAGGGCTCGAGTGAGAAGCACTGGATACAGCCAGTCGGTATTGCACATTAGTAAGGTAATAGAATCCAGAGTGATGATAAAACGCAGGCAGAAAGAATTCAAAGATTTTTTTTTAAGGGGTTTCACAATCTTCTCGTGTTCCAAAGTTCAGCCGAATTCTGCTTCAGACGAGGTGAAACATATTGATGCAGATAGACCAAGATACCACACATAACAGCTGCTACTTCTGAATTGTATTACATAGCTATATTAAAAAACAACAGGTCATGTTAAACGTAATAGGAAGAAGCAAAAAGATTGTACCTGGGACCTTTATGAATGGATTAATAGACACAAGAGTCAATAGATGGCCGACACACGTAGTAGGTTGAAATCACTGAGCCAGAAAACACAAACCGATACGACCAATAATAAAAAGTAGACTTTAGAAAACCGGTTCAGTGGCCTGCACTTGTGTATGCTTTAGTATAGCCAGCTCATTCATTCTCTATGCACACAGCAGACAAGATGGAAACCTGTAGTAATGCTGCCTATTACTGGCTGTAATGCTATAAAATCAAATGCTTTATCCATGCCAACAGACAACATATGCAGTATCTATTCCTTGGACAAGAAATCCATAACCCCACGTCTAGTAGTTTCAAGGCAAAAAAAAAACCAAAAAACATGGAGAAAGTTTGGAGAGGAAGTCAGACAGAACAACACATTGGAAACATCATTTACAGCAACCATTACATAACAAGCATGAGGAGCTCACAACTGCAATAGTGTGTGTGTATATATATATATATATATATATATATATATATATATATATATATATATATATATATATATGCAAATTGATACTGAATACTGACCCATAAACACTGAAAAGCCATGAACAGAAATACTTCATGTAAAACCCTGCTGTCAAGGGCATTTTGGGCGTTTTTTTGTAATAAATGAATCTGTGTGTCACTGTAATAGTATAGCCCAGGGAATAACACAATGTGTGATTGCACTTATGCATTGTCAATCGATTAACAATATTACATGAAACAATTATTTAAGTCTCAACAGAACATGTCGGCTCTACGGACATGTCTGTTTCAGTAAATACTTGCATTCCTTATAAAAATAACAATTGTGGAGCATAATTTTATTTTCTGCGTTGTGCCTTTCCTGTTATTATACCTGGAAATGTATTAACTGGGTGTTACCGTTCCCCTTGTCAATGGGGCGTGTCTCTATACACCGACACTGTCCAATCAAGTACTGACAATGTCAGACTGCAGAGACGCGCCCTACTGACAAGCGGAACAGTAACAGTTCTAAGACCAGGTGTTCCAGCATTATTGTTTAAAGGGGAATGCAATTTCAAAAAAAAAATAAGACATTTGACACGGTCCCCACCGCTGGATCATCCATACCTGCCTGTATTCGTTGCATAAAAAAAGCAAAACTGATTTGTCAAACAGGTGGGAGAAGTAAAATACGATGAGTTGATATGAATACATCTTTTAAGAGTAGAAGTGGAGATGTGCTGCAGGTACTTTGGATCTTTGCAGATATTCTTCAAACATCTAGATTACAGCAGAACATAGCATATAGGAAGCCCTAGCAAATGGCATTGACCATGCCACAGGCAGCTTCTGAATAAAGCTCATAGTTCCCCCGTCAAGAAAATAATTCTGTGATCAGAAATCCTCAAATGAGACAAAAAAAAGCACGTTGTGCAGCGGAGAGTAAAATGTAAGGGAATAAAAAAAGAGAATCTGTAATTCATCCATTTCCTTGATGTCATCAGTCTAAATGTTCCTAAATGCACAAATATTAACAGATCATAAAAAAAAGAAATGAAACCACCACATGTATATACATGGTAAACATCTGTCTGTCACTGAACTGTAAGACAAAAAAATAAAAAATAAAAATCACCCCAGCAGGATATTCCAATTCAATTAAAAGTCATTTCCAACTACACAAGAATTCATTTTAACAGACATCGGTCTTAGATCGTCCTTGCATTTGTCCAGTGTATTAGTTTAAGAACACACAGACGTGGACTTCAATGTTGATGTCCTATAGATAAGACCAGCGGTATTAAACATCCCACAACTAAGGCAAGTACTTCTGTGCGGCTCAGTCCGTTAGCAGCGCCCGACTCTGGCTTGTGGCTGTGTCCCATACCACCAACTTCTGGAAGTACATGGACTGTGGCTACATAGAGGAATGTCCCGGCAGAAAAGAGCATTGCAACTCCCGTGGCATTAACTTCTGAGAGAGCCTCTTTACTGCTCTGTGAAGAAAACACAAATAGACATTATCGTATGTGCTTTTTGGAGTCAGACCTTACACGGTCATATATTTGGGGATTTGTGAAGTCATTTTTATTCATGAAAAAAAAATAATAATGGAGTAATGTAGTCCAATTATACACTGGATATAATATTTTATATATTTAAGAAGTATATTACAATATGTGCATATAAAAATGGAGACTGTGAATCTGAAATTGGTCGCTGACCTATGTATAATAACAGGCAACAATTCATAAACGTATTTCCTAGTTGGCTTACCTGACTTAATCCCAAGTATGTCAACATTGAAAGTACAGGGGCTGCCAGCGCAAATACAAGCAAATGCTTTCTGATGCGGTTACGCTCCAATCCTGCATGCATAAGGAAAGAAACCAAGCCAAACGCAGCTGGAGCCTATAAAAAAAAAAAAGCCATAACAATACATTAATTGACCAATATGTATGTATTATGCCTAGGGATATTGACATTTTTCTGTTCTGTGGTGTGGTGGAGGTCATTATAGCTAAAGTTACAATACAAAATTCAACTATAATGCCTTTATTCATTTTTTTGGCATCTCAGCACCTGATAATAACACATTTCCTTTGTTATTGATAGAACAGATTGGGCCAAGACCAGCAGAATGCACAATGAGTGCACTCTGATTTACAGGAAGGGAAAGCAAATAGAGAGAACACAAGAGGGAAGCGTCATTTAAAAATACGGGTGGTAGGCGGATTCTGCGACCAGGTGACAAGGCATAGGGCCTTAGATCCGTAACGGACACAGTCCGGCAAGGGCAATCAGCAGCCCTTAAAGAATGTAGGAGATAATGATGCATGAAGGTGTCAAAACTGAAGATTTGATTTTTGGGAAAACATAATAAAATTGCTACACCTTACCAGTATTATATTCTAAACTAATTTTCCTTAAAAAAATAAAAAATTAAAATAAAATAAATCACTAGGAAATGTCTTCATGCTGTTTCTTAAAGTCTTTTTATAGGGGCCAATTATCAGGTGAACAAGCGGTCTTACAAACACTGGTTCACCATCGTTGCCCTGTTTAAAGAGGTCAAAGATCAGCCGATCGTCAGCGGATGGCACCTTTTATGCGGTCACTAGTCAGCAGCACATCTTGCGGTGGGAACAAGGAACTGTGGTGATGGCATGATGCAAATGAATAGGGACAAACGACTGTAGTAACGGTCGTTCGTCCCCTTACTTAACGATCATTGCTCTGTTTGAATGTAGAAAACGAGCGCCAATCAATAAGCTATATTGTCGATCGGCGCTCGTTAAACGTGGTTAAACAACTTTAGCCACATAGGTCTCTAAAAAAGTGAAACAAACTACCTCGCTTTGCATCTTTCAGAGGCTGTCATCCAGATTTCCAAGAGTAAGTTACCTATATATCCAGCAATACAGAATTGGGATTTCTATTACTGAACTATAATTCAGATTTCTCATTAAAAAGAGCCTGGGGAAGCTGGTTGACAACGCTAAGCGAGAGCTACAATGGCAGCCAGGTCTGCTGGAACGGTAGTGCTGTGTTGCAGTAAAAAAAAAAAAAGAAGAAAGAAACGGCTGTAACGCCACGGGCTGCTGAATCCAGGTACAGCAGACTATACTACAATTTCTAATTTCTTCATGTAAGTAGTCAAGCTAAATGAGGAGAATGACTATTGGGGGTGGAAAATGTTACCTTATGCAGCATGATGGCCACAAATACAATAAGTTGCACACTGGTCTGTGATGTGGATGCCGCAGCCCCTAAAGCAACTCCATCAGCTATGAATGAAAAAACATAAGTTATTACACCTGCACAACAAAGTATCTATTTTATCACTTATCTTTCTAAATCACGTTACATTAAAAATCTCCTCACCTGCAGCGTGCACTACAAGACCCAGGGTGGTGGTGATCTTAGAGCTGGCTGCTCTTGCCGCCTCTGGGTCTAAGGAAGAACGTAAAATCAGTCAAATGCACAGAAACAGAAGAGCCGCATCGATACCCATCATCGCGCCACTCACCATCCGTAGAGTGCACGTGAGAACTACCAATCTGATCCACCAGCAACATGAAGACAAAACCAAGTACGAGGGAGACCCCAATGTAAGAATGTAGTCTAGAATGATCATGCTCATGAACGGATGAGACCTCTGGTCCAGTCTCTGCTTCCTTTACTTTTGGACTTTCCAGTTCATGGTGTTTTGCTGAAAAATAGAACAAATTTACTGATTACCATTAACATATCTCGTTGTAGAACTGAATTTAGGAAAAATTTAGAAAAAGGTAAATTTCAGAGCAACATGAGTTCATGAATCAACGTGGTAGTGGTGTGGTCCCGCCGGTTTGTGTAAATATACCCTAGGAGTTTAATGGAACTACTAGCTGATCCATTATTATTAAGTTAAACATACATTATCAATCCAGAAATGTGGGGTTGTGCAGGGACATAATAGCTATGAAAAATGTTCTCTTATGACCATCATCACTTGAGAATATTCCCTTATTCTGTACAAACCATTATACATGTATATTATCTATATACTGTGTTACTGTACACGTGTGATGTTGTAATGTGCATGTACCGTAGCTGTTTGCAGCACAAAACACTACATAGAAAATGTATAGGTCTGGGAAGAGGTCATCAATGGATGACGATTATGAGGCCGTGATGTTCCAAGCAGCACAAGATGCGCACACCCGAAAGAGTCAGCAGTAGGGAGCGAAGAGGATGAAGGCATCTACAGCCTCCCCTCCATCCATGAACTTCTCCCTTATCACAGGCAACATTGTTTATTTGCACACTGGTGCAGATTTACTAATACTGTCTAAAGGCGAATTTACACGGGCAGATTTACTTTGACAGACTACCTTTAAGCAAATCTATGAGAAAAATAGGTGAATCGATTCTCTCACAGCATTCAATGGACCATCAAACCAGTTAATTGTGCATTACAAGATTTTGACTTCACTGCTGAAATGAAAGTAGAAACGGTGTCCTGTAATACGGAGGTAAATCCGCTGTGCTCCAGATGATATGCGTTTGAAATAAGTTTTATAATTTAAATCTACTGTCACTTTGTGTTTTTCCCAGAACTAAAACTAGAGTTTAACCGGTTCCCAACCGCTGGCCGTGTATTTACGGCCAGCGGTTAGGGTCCTTAAAACTCATGCCATAGACTATTTACTGCGCGGGTTTTAGCTTACTGCCCGAGCGATCGGGCAGCTGAATGTCGGGTCTCCGGCAGTCGGTGACTGCCGGGTCCCTGAGGAGAAGATAGAAGCAGCTTTCGCTGCTTCTATCTTCTCTGATCTCTTCTACACAGCGCTCAATGAGTGCTGTGTATATAAATAGAGGCAGCGGCAGCGCCGCTGCCTCTATTGGTCCCGGTGATCATGTGATCACATGATCGCCAGGTGCCATTAGTGGCAGACTGCTGCTGTTTCTTACTAGACCCAGCACAGCCCTATTAGTGACAATAGTCACTATAAGAGGACTAATTTCCCCTGTAACTGGGGCTGCTGTGCAGTTGTGGAAAAACATGGTGTAAAAGTAAAATAACATTTTCTGACCTTTGAGGGACAAACCATAGTAATAAAAAAATAAAAGTAAAATAAAGTGCAAAAAAATTTTTTAGAATACACAAAATACCCACCCCCAAAAAAAATTCCCCCCACCAGTCATTGTCGTAACACTAGCTCTGACCCAATTACCCTAATATGGACACGTAATATATTAAAATTTACAGTAGACAAGGACGATCACAAATTTTAGGGTAAAACGATGTTATTACCAGAAAAAAAAAAAACTAAAAAAGCTTATTTTTTTACTATTATTTTCAAACATTAAGCCTAAAAATTCTAAAATAGCAAAAAAGGTGTGTATAAAAATGATTAAAAAAAAGAAACCTGCATGGTCTGTGGAAAAAACATCGGAAAAATACCGTCGCTAGCCCAACAATTAAAAAAGCTATAGCCGTTTAACTAACGAGTGCTAAACGGTGTCTGGTCCTGAACCCGTTAAGCAAGTCCACTACAGGAGCCAGTTTGATATTTTAGTGCCATAGACATCAGTGGAAAATATGCCGGCAGCAAAAAACATTTCCTGAGTCTTGCCGGAAACTATCACAATGCATGAACCCTATTTAGACACATCTTGCAAAGCAAAGCTTCAGGATTGGACTCGTTCGGGTGTGATGTATAAGGTAGATGTGTCTGTCTAAGGCTACGTTCACATCTGCGTTGGGACTCTGTTCATGGGTTCCGTCTGAGCTTTCCATCAGGGGAACCCACAAACGGAATCCGTAGGTTTCCGTTTGAATCGCCATTGATTTCAAAACGACTGAACCCTTAAACAATGGTGACAAACGAAAACCATTTGCACCATTTGAAATCAATGGTGATGCAAACGAAAACCTACGGCTTCCATTTGTTCCAGTTTGGATTCCGTTCATGGGTTCCCCTGACGGAAAGGTCCGACGGAACCCTTGAATGGAGTCCCAACGTAGATGTGAACAAAGCCTAATCATAACTTCATTCCGGTGTCCATTTCTACCTAAAAGCTATGTAAATACTTTTTTAATTTAATTTATGTGTTTAGTACATTTTAAAATGTAACTTATATACATTTACTTTACTAAAAATGGTATTTCATTTTAGCGCTGCAGCTTCTATACATAAAAGCACAGGATAACGCTGCTGTCAGCCAAATCCGTCAGACAGCTGGACTGACGGCTCGGCTGACAGCGGCTCCTTTGTGCCTCAAACACACAATATAACCTTAAAAGAAATGTCCAGTCATAAGAAATTTTTGGCCTACCCTCAGGATAGGCCATCAATACCTGATCAGTGGGGTTTCGACTCCCAACACCCGTCGATAAGCTGTTTTGAAGGGCTTGAGCGGCGGTTCACAGTATTACAGCCATCTCCCGCTCACTTGAATGGTAGAAGGCTGTAATACCGTGAACCACCGCTGCAAGTGTATCGCGATTCACAGTATGAGCAGAAAGAGGGGGAAGTAGCACTCGTGTGAGCGATGCAGTCCCTTCAAAACAGCTGATAGGTGGGGATGCCGGGAGTTGGACCACCACCGATCAGGTATTGCTGGCCTATCCTGAGGATAGGCCATCACTTTCTTACGACTGGACAATCCCTTCAATACGGATCATGAAACAAATATACACTAACCTTCTAGCACTTCTTCATAGAGAGCATGGACACCTTCTGGTACAATGACCGCTAGAGCAGTTCCACAAAGGAGACCAGCACCGAGTACTGTCACCAGCTTCAAACGTTCCTAAAAATTAAAATGACATGAGAGAAGTCCAAAAGGAAACAAGACTTTCCACATTACTAGAATTTCAACATTATGTGAACGTTACGGTCTTATATTCAGTTTATTTTTTTTTATTTTAGGAGAAATATTCTTTAATCTAAATTAGACAAAAAGAATAATACAGACTGCCCAGGACCAGAATATTAAATGGTTCTGATGTAGGTCAGCACGTTCTATTTGTTGAGGGAATGCCGACACCTAACATTCGGATTTGTACTTGTTTCACGATCACGTCTCTATACAACCATAAGTGATTTTGTGTAAGGTGCTCCAGCTTATTAACCCACAAGATTGCTATAGAGAAATATGCAGGTAAGAAAATACAATGGCAGCTCATGACTCAGTTATGTTCTATGCTATGTTGCCTGACAACACAGGACTAGTTGATTTGCCACAATAAGGCTATGTTCACACGGGGTCTTTTGCCGAGTTTATTGACGCGGAAACCGCGTCGCAAAACTCGGCAGAAACTCCCCGAGAACGCCTCCCATTGATTTCAATGGGAGGCGTCGGCGTCTTTTTCCCGCGAGCAGTAAAACTGCCTCGCGGGAAAAAGAAGCGACATGCCCTATCTTCGGGCGCTTCCGCCTCCGACCTCCCATTGACTTCAATGGGAGGCAGGAGAAAGCGTGTTTTCTGCCCGCGGCGCTCAATGGCCGCGGGCGAAAAACGGCGCGATCATTGCTATTCACACGGAGTATTTTGGGGGAGGAATATCTGCCTCAAAATTCCGTTTGGAGCTTTGAGGCAGATATTCCTCCCCCAAAATACTCCGTGTGAACATAGCCTTACAAGGACTACTGCAGCTTTACAAGGATGTATATGGCAGAACAAATACTAGCCAAACAAACATTTGATTTCTATCAGGGAGGGGTGAGAATTCCTTATCTTATGGAAAACAGTGGGGCTGAACAGGCTAAAATCCATCCTGTCCAATTAGCGTTTACGCCAACAAGAGACATCAGGGGACAGTCTTGTTGTCCCATTAGACGAGATGGTCATTGGATCAAACTAACTTAAAGAGACTCTGTCACCAGATTATAAGTGCGCCATCTCCTACATAATCTGATTGGCGCTGTAATGTAGAGAACAGTGGTTTTTATTTTGAAAAAACGATCATTTTTGAGCAAGTTATGAGCGAGTTTAGATTTATGCTAATTAGTTTCTTAGACAACTGGGCGTGTTTTTACTTTTTACCAACTGGGCGTTGTACAGAGGAGTGTATGAGGCTGACCAATCAGTGACTAATCAGCCTCATACACTTCTCATTGTTCCAGCCCGGCTTCTTTCACTGCACAATCACACTGTCACAATGAGCTGGAACAATGAGAAGTGTATGATGCCGATTGGCCACTGATTGGTCACAGTCATACACTCCTCTGTACAACGCCCAGTTGGTAAAAAGTAAAAAACATGCCCAGTTGTCTATTAACCTCTTCCCGACCGCCCACAGTAAATTCACATCGGCGCTTGTTGGGCTCTGTGCAGCACCAACGTGAATTCACGGTGGGTGTTAAAAGCGCGATCTGGGTGTCTCAGAGTAGCGCTGACACCCAGATCGCGCTGTTATCCCCTGCCTCTTGTCCTGGAGACATGATCGGGACCTAATTGGTTCAGGTCCCGGTCATGTGATCACAGGGAAAGTTTGCTGCAGCAACGAACTGGAAACCGATTGCGGGTGCTGCAGTCGGTTATAAGGCAAAACCGGAGGCCATACAACAGCCCCCGGGTCTGCCATGCACGGCAGCCTGAGAACCAGTCGGAGGCCGGTCCTCATAAGCTTCCTGTCAGTGTGACTCTCAGCGTCACACTGACCGTTTATAATACGTTACACTAC
Source organism: Rhinoderma darwinii (assembly GCF_050947455.1). Taxonomy (NCBI): domain Eukaryota; kingdom Metazoa; phylum Chordata; class Amphibia; order Anura; family Rhinodermatidae; genus Rhinoderma; species Rhinoderma darwinii. The sequence goes on from NC_134698.1 coordinate 51,761,473, forward strand.
CTAGGTAGTGTAATGTATTATAGCAGCGATCAGTGCTGCCAGTCTTCAAGTAAAACAAGTAAAAAATAAAAAGTTATAAAAATGTTTTATAAAAGTTACGAAAACAAAAAATGCTTTTTTTCCTATAAGACGACTTTTATTATAGGAAAAAAATGAAAAGGTTAAAAAAAAAGTACACATATTTGGTATCACCGTGTTTGTAACGACCCAAACTATAAAATTATTTTTCCCCCACGGTGAACACTGAAAAAAAAATAAAAGAACAATGTCAGAATCACTATTTTTTGGTCATCAACCCTCCCAAAATATAGAATAAAAAAAATGATCAAAAAGTCGCATGTAGCCCAAAATAGTACCAGTAAAAACTACAACCTGTCCTGCAAAAAATAAGCCCCTACACAGCTTTTTTTACTGAAAAATAAAAAAGTTATGGCTCTCAGAATTAAGTAAAATGTCATTTATAGCGCACGGTGAACACTGTAAAAAAAAAAAAGACAAAATACATTGTCAGAATTTATGTTTTTTTGTCACTTTGCTTGCCAAAAAAATCTAATAAAAAGTGATAAAAAAAGTAAAAATAACAATCACATGTACCATAAAATGGTACCAATGAAAACTACAAATTGTTCCGCAACAAATAAGCTCTTGCACGGCTCTGGTGGAGAAAAAATAAAAAAGGTTCTGGCTCTAAGAATATAGCGACAGAAATTGCGCAGTGTCCAAAAGTGGATAAGATCGGGCGCCATTTAGGAGTGCGACATCGGCCACATATCTGTGGATTATTTATTTACCTAATTATTATACCCTCTTATGTCCTGATGTACCCTGCACAGATTACATATAACCCCACATTATAAACTGAAATACCAGCAAAACCCCAAACAGAACAGTTACCAAGCAAAATCTCTGCTCCAAAAGCCAAATGGCGTTCCCTCCCTCTCTTCTGAGCCCCACAGCGTGCCCAAACACCAGCTTACGTCCACATATATATTTTATATCCGGGAGAACCCGCTCAACATTGTATGAGGTATTTGTCTTCAGTGGCACAAACTGGGCACAACATATTGTGCACTAAAATGGTATATCAGTGGAAAATTTTAATTTTCACTTGCACCATCCGCTGCGCATTAACGCCTTTGCGCACCACGACTTAATAGCATGTCGTGGTGCGGGGGGTTATATATGGAGCGGGCTCATGCGCTGCGCCCGCTCCATATTCTGAAGGTGTCCGCTGTGTATTACAGCTGACACCCGGGACTAACGGACAGGAACAGCAATCGCGCTGTTACAGGAGCCTGTAAAATTATATTATACTAATGTATTGCAGTGTATTGTACCAGCGACCTAATGATCGCTCGTTCCAGTCCCCTAAAGGGATTTTTGGGAGGTTTCCACTGTTTTGGTCCCTCAGGGGCTTTGCAAATGCGACATGACACCCGAAAACCATTCCAGCTAAATTTGAGCTACAAAAGCCAAATATTGTTCCTTCCCTTCTGAGTCCTGCCGTGTGTCCAAACAGCAGTTTATTACCACATATGGCGTATTGCTGTAATCAGGACAAATTGCTTTACAAACTTTGGGGTGATTTTTCTACTTTATTCATTGTAAAAATTTCTATGTTTTTTTTTCAGGAAAAAGTAGATTTTAATTTTCACGGCCTAATTCCACTAAATTCAGCAAAAAAACTGTGGGGTCAAAATGCTAACTATACCCCTAGAAAAATTACTTGAGGGTTTTAGTTTTCAAAATGGGGTCACTTTTGGGGGGTTTCCACGGTCTTTCTCCCTCCAGGGCGTTGCAAACGCGACATGGCACCGAAAACCAATCCAGCAAAATCTGCGCTTCAAAATCCAAATGGCGCTCCTTCTCTGCCATGGGTCCAAACAGCCGTTTACTACCACATATGGGGTATTGCCGCAATCGGGAGAAGTAGCTTTACAAGTTTTGGGGTGCTTTTTTATTCTTTATTCCTTGCAAATATTTTTTTTTATATTTTTTCCGAAAAAGTCGTTTTTCACTTTCACAGACAAACTCCAATAAATATAGCAAAAGACCTGTGGGGTCAAGATGCTAACTATACCCCTAGATAAATTCCTTGAGGTGTGTAGTTTCCAAAACCATTTCTCTGGTAAAACCTTCTGTGTTACAGGAAAAAATTTATTACAAATACATTTCAGCAAAAAAAAATAACATTTGTCGATTTCCCCTCTACTTTGCTTTAATTCCTGTGAAGCGCCTAAAGGATTAAGAAACTTTCTGAATGCTGTTTTAAATACTTTGAGGGGTGCCGTTTTTAATATGGGGTGATTTATGGGGTCTATCTAGTACATAAGGCCCTCAAAGCCACTTCTGAACTGGTCCCTGTAAAAATAGCCTTTTGAAATTTTCTTGAAAATGTGAGAAATTGCTGCTAAAGTTCTAAGCCTTGTAACGTCCTAGAAAAATAAAATAATTTTCAAAAAACTATGGAAATATAAAGTAGACATGCGGAATATGTGAAACAGTAACTATTTTGTGTGGTATTACTATCTGTTTTATACAAGCAGATACATTTAAAATTCGAAAAATCATAATTTTTGAAAACTCTCTCTAAATTTGTGTTTTTCACAAATAAGCAATGAATTTATTGACCAAATTTTTCCACTAACCTAAAGTACAATATGTCACGAGAAAACAATCTCAGAATCACTTGGATAGGCAAAAGCATTACATAGTTATTAACACATAAATTAATACGTCAGATTTAAAAAAATGGGGCTGGTTCTGAAGGCCAAAATGAGCTCGATCCTGAAAGGGTTAAGAAACTAATTAGCATAAATCTAAAATTGCTCATAACTTGCTGTTATCTACATTACAGCGCCGATCACATCATGTAGGAGATAGGGCACTTATAATCTGGTGACAGAGCCTGTTTAAGTGGGAACCACCAACAAAAATCTCATGTCTCTGGCAATACACGTGAAATAACTGCTGCGCCTGTTCGGCTTGGAAAAACTTGTTTTTCCTGCTTGGTCAAAATATTTTTACTGCCGAGAGAAACAAGCAGGCTACCCACTGAAACCCATATGGAGAGGAGATCCAGACTACGGCTATGGGAACAAACACAATCAGATCATTATTGTTGCCGTATAAATACTTAAAACTCTAAATAGTGCAATCCCAAATTCCTCCCTCTAAATAATCGAACCTTACCTCTACCGGTCTACAGTACAGCTTTCTAACAGCAACATAAGGGCATATTCACATATAGCAGTTGAGGTGCGGTTAAAAACGATTAAGCAATGTGGCAATTAGTGCATCGCAAAAACGTGGCAAATGCGTGTGCATTTCTTTCAGATACGGTTTTTAACCCCTTAGTGACCCTTAGTGACCAAGCCATTTTTTACGTTTTTCCATCGTCGCATTCCAAGAGCTATAACCTTTTTATTTTTGCGTCGCCATAGCTGTATAAGGTCTTGTTTTTTGCGGGACAAGTTGTATTTTTTAATAGCACCATTTTGGGGGACATATTATTTATTGATTAACTTTTATTAACTTTTTTTTTGGGGGGGGAATAGAAAAAAACCTGAAATTTCGCCACTCTTTTTCGCGTATTAAATCTATGCAGTTTACCGTGTGATATAATATAAATAACACAATAACTTTATTCGCGGGTTGTTACGATTGCAACGATACCAAATTTGTATAGTTTTTGTATGTTTTACTACTTTTACACAGTAAAAACGCTTTTTTTTCAAAATTATTTGTTTTTGTGTCTCCATATTTGAAGAGCCGTAATGTTTTTATTTTTTTGCCGATGCGGTCGTATGAGGGCTTTTTTTTTGCGGGACGACTTGTAGTTTTTATTGGTACCATTTTGGAGTAGATGCGACTTTTTGATCACTTTTTTATCACATTTTTTTTAAAGTCAGGATTCACAGAAAACAGTAATTTTTCCATCGTTTTTATTAAATTTTTTACGGCGTTCACCGTGCAGGTTAAATAATGTCATAGATTTATAGTCGGGGTCATTACGGACGCGGCGATACCAAACATGTGTAACTTTTTTACTTTATTTTGTTTTTTTAATAGTAAAGCATTTTGTAAGGGGAAAAGCTGGGTTCATTTTTTCCACATTTTTTTTTTTATTAACTTTATTAAACTTTTTTTTACTTTTTTACTAGTCCCACTAGGGGACTTTAATATGTGATTCTCCAATTGCTATTATAATACACTGCAATACTCCGGCATGACCTAGCAGGCATTCGCTCCGGGCAGACCTGGGGGCCTTTATTAGGCCCCCGGCTGTCATCGGAGACACAGACACTCGGTGATCTTATCGCCAGGTGTCAGTGGGATGAGGGGGGGCTCCCTCCCTCTCTCCAAAACCACTCAGATGCAGTGCACGCTATTGTGCACCGCATCTGAAGGGTTAAACGGGTGAGATCAATACTTATATCAATCTCACCCGGCAGAGCAGGGACGCTCCCAGCCCTCGGCTACCTCTGACAGCTGAGAGCAGGGAGATTTGACGGCTCCTGCTCTGTTTACTTTATCCTGATGCAACGCCGAAAAAGGCATATGCATCAGAATAAAGCCCGTTAGTGGCCGCCGTGAAAAGGCGTATTGGCGGTCACTAACGGGTTAACTGCACCTCAAACGCTACATGTAAATATTCCCTAACTTAAGAAAGAAGTGCTGTCCAGTCACCCACAGATGTGCAAGGTGAACCAAATCTTTCCCCACCTAAGAATCATAGTGAATGTCACTAGAGCTCTCAATATGACAGACAAGACAGTACGGTGCTATAAAGCCACGCTCACACCATGTTTGAGGTGCACATTCAATGTATACACTGGGGAAATCTCCGGAACATGGTTTCCCATTGCATTGTTGCTGCAGGGGAAATGATAGACTGGCAACTTCCACCAAAAATTACACATGATCTCTGCAAATTAGACTGGCAGTAATCAGCTGATCACCAGGGCAGCTTTTTTTTGGAGAAGGGGTTGAGCAGTTGGGCCAAACCCCTTCACTGTTAGGCTGGGTTCACACGAGCATGTTACGTCCGTAATGGACGGAACGTAATTCGGCCGCAAGTCCCGGACCGAACACACTGCAGGGAGCCGGGCTCCTAGCATCATACTTATGTACGATGCTAGGAGTCCCTGCCTCGCTGCAGGACAACTGTCCCGTGCTGTAATTATGTTTTCAGTACGGGACAGTAGTTCCACAGCGAGGCAGGGACTCCTAGCATCATACATAACTATGATGCTAGGAGCCCGGCTCCCTGCATTGTGTTTGGTCCGGGATTAGCGGCCAAAATACGTTCCGTCCATTACGGACGTAATGTGTTCGTGTGAATCCAGCCTTAAGGACGTAGGTAATACATCATGACATTAAATAATTACTGCTACTAGAACGTAGGAGATAGAGCTTAGATCTTCATATTATGTTAAAGGGGTTTTCCCACAATTAACATTCATCACCTAGCCAGAGGATAGGTGATAAGTGTATTATCGCTGGGGAAACTACTACTGGGATCCCCACCGATCCCTAGAGCAGGGGTCCCGAGACCCGTTCCTCTTCACTGCATAATTGCAGCGAGGAGTATTCTGAATGGAGCGGCGGTCCCGCATGTGCCCTGCTGTTCCATTCAATGTTAATTGAGCCAATGGAAACACCCTGCAGCCAGCTCCATTCATTCTCCGCCTGGATGTGGTGGCTGCCGCAGCAAGCAGGGTAGGGGGACCCTCATCCTCCAGGGAGGTGCAGGTACAAGAAATGGGTGTATATATTCCATAAAAGTCTGAGCTGGGAATATCCCTTTAAATATATTCACGTTACACAAATTATTCTTTGCATTGTGTTTAAATTACATACAAAGTTAGCATTGTGGTGCACATTACATTTGCAGAAATGCGTAATCCGTACCTCTGAGAAATTAACCGCTAATGGGATTATTCCGGACACATAACAGCCCACCAGCATGGCCAGTGACAGCAGGCTTATAGAGGTAAAGTCATCCATGACAGCTATCGGAATTCAGACTCCACTCTGCAATACAAGAAGTAAACGGTGTTATTCTAGAAAAGAGAAGCGACGCACCATTACTAACAAGGGAGCGTCTGATTTGTCAAAACCGATCCATGATCATGGCCTTAATGTTCACACGGCAGCTGCCGTGGCGGGTCAGACAGTGGTAAATCCATGGGAAATATTTCCACGTTAATGTATCCCTGATGTTCCTGCATCTCAATGGGACTATACTACAGCCATGATTTTATTTTTTTACAGTTTTCAGTTCCATTTCACCTATATTTTTAGATCTTTTTAATGCTCCATGCACACGACCGTAAAATCGCCCAGAATTACGGGCCCATTCGTTTCTATGCCGTAAATCGTGCTGAAAAAAAATAGGCCGTCCTTTTTTTTATTTTACGGACCATGCTTCTATACTTTATAATGGGAGCATGGCCCGTAAAAACGTCCGGCTATCTGTGGCCATGTGTGCCCATAATTACAGGCACGGTCGCGTGCATGAAGCCTAAGAGCGACTGCTGAATGCGACGCCGATGGGTGCAATATAACCGCAGCCGTACTAATCAATCACTGAGAGGAAGCCCAGCGCAACATTTTTAACACGTTATTTGATAATAATAATAGGTAAGTGCACTTCATTCTTATGCAGAGCACAACAATGATATAATATATATATATACACACACACACACACACACTACACGCTATATACAATCACACATCATAAAGGAGAGAGCGATGCACAGGACTACCACAACCTGTCCTTTCAACCTTATTGCACCAACAATTATCTTTTCCAAACTCCTAAAAGACAAATCTGCTTCGATGCATGTCTAGAGGGATTTGACATTTCGGAGGCTGGATGTGAACCCCTATAGATCTGTGATGGTGGCTTATCAGATGTCAACTTTAAAACAGAAAGGGGAAATAAAGGTATTACTAAAAAAAAAAATAAAAAAAAAAATTGGGTAAATAGATTATTATTTTTTAATGAGCTGCTTTTTCGGGAAGAGTGACAATCCCAAGTGTCTGCCATTACGAGTGTAATCATCCAGCTTTCCCAGACTCCTGATCAGCAGTTCTGCCTACCATGCAGTAATACACCAGATATGGAATAAACTGTTGTAATAGAAGTCTCCGTGCTGTGTCAACATAAGTGGCGGAGGAACGTCCTCCACTGAAGGCTGCGCTAGTCCTGCAATAACGGCCTGCCTCACACATGGATTACAATGCAGACACTAATGACAGCGATGTACAATGAGGAGACGGAGCTGACAAGTGGAGCACGTCGCCGGCTGTGACAGCTCTATACAAGAATCTCACATGTATCCCGGTTCACGGCGGATCTATCCCGTGCTATAAGGATACGAGGTCCCACGGTGTTACGTGCGGTGTCTCTGCGCAGATAATCCACCGACAACCGGATCACAGCTGCTGACTACAGGCCTTATTGGATAACACATACACAGTCCGCCATCTTGCTTCCTCAGAGCCTCTAGCTGCCATGGTGTCACTACACAGACTACTTCCGGGTCATATGGCTGCTGACGTCACCAGACGGGCAGCAATTATATATATCACTGTTACGTTGTATGTTTTCTATTGTACAGACGAGCAGTGTGATATTATATGCAGTCAGCGCCGAGTACGTCTATCTCTCCGGCTGTCATAGTACACTCAGATGAATTCCAACTTGTGCAGATAAAACGTGGAATTGTTACCCATAGCAACCAATCAGGACGCGTCACTAATTGTCTAACCTGTTCAGAAAATACGAAATCTGGAATCCAATTGGTTGCTACAGGCAACAGCTCCGTCTTTCTTTATGCACTAGGTTCTAGGCAGGATTCACACACTGCGTTTTTCATGGTGTTTTTTATGCGGCCAGATGTTACATTAAAGTCTGAACTAAAAAATAAACTGCAATTCACACAAATGCGTTTCAGTTTGTGATGTTTTTAAGACAATTTTTTAGTCAGTAGTGTTTGTTTGTTTTTTAAAACGCAGCATGTTTGGGTAGGGTACTCTTTTCCAGGCGTTTTTCCCATAGGCTTCAGAAACATTAAAACAAAAAGGCATGTACACAATGACATCAAATAGAAAACGCCAATAAAAATGCCTTAAAAAAACGCATGTTACATTTTAATAACGCTAGCATTTTTAGAAGCATTTTTTTGATTTTGTTTAAATTGCCAGAAATCTTGTATGTGTGAAGGAGGCCTTACTGACTATAAATACATCCTATTTAGGAGGAACAGTCTATATCAGGACTTTGTCTACACGCGGGGGGCTTTATCTACAGGGGGTGGGCTATATACAGGGGGACTATATCTACAGGGGGTGGGCTATATACAGGGGGAATATATCTACAGGGGGTGGGCTATCTACAGGGGGGCTATATACAGGGGGACTATATCTACAGGGGGGCTATATCTACAGGGGGGGCTATATCTACAGGGGGCTATATACTGGGGGGGGGGGTATATACAGGGGGACTATATACAGGGCTGGGCTATATACAGGGGGACTATATACAGGGGGGGCTATGTACTGGGGTGGGCTATCTATGGAGCACCATATACAGGGGTGGGCTATAACTACAGGGGGGGGCTATATAGTATATAGCCCCCTGTAGATATAGCCCACCCCTGTATATGGTGCTCCATAGATAGCCCTCCTGTAGATATAGCCCCCCTGTGTATAGTCCCCCTGTATATAGCCCAGCCCTGTAGATAGCCCACACCCTGTAGATATAGTCGCCCTGTATATAGCCCAGCCCTGTATATAGCCCAGCCCTGTAGATATGGTCCCCCTGTAGATATGGTCCCCCTGTAGATATGGTCCCCCAGTAGATATATCCCACCCCCTGGATATAGCCCATCCCCTGTAGATATGGTCCCCCTGTAGATATAGCCCACCCCTGTATATAGTCCCCCTGTAGATAGTATCCCACAAATAGCTCCCCCTATATTGCTCCATAGAAAGCCCACCCCTGTATATAGCCCCCTTGTACATATAGTCCACCCCTGTATATAGTGCTCCACAGATAGCCCACCCTTGTATATAGTATATACAGGGGTGGGCTATCTGTGGAGCACTTCATACAGGGGTGGACTATCTAGTGGAGCACTATATACAGGGGTGGACTATATGTACAAGCGGGGCCTATATACAGGGGTGGGCAAACTGTGAAACACTATATACAGGGGTGGACTATATGTGGAGCACTATATACAGGGGTAGGCTATATCTACAGGGGGGCTATATACAGGGGTGGGCTATCTGTAGAGCACTATATACAGGGGTGGGCTATATCTACAGGGGGCTATATACAGGGTTGGGCTATATGTGGAGCACTATATACAGGGCTGGGCTATATCTACAGGGGGCTGTATACAGGGGTGGGCTATCTGTAGAGCACTATAGGGGGAGTTATTTGTGGGACACTATATACAGGGGTGGGCTATATGGGGGCACTATCTACAGGGGGCTCTGTGGCAGGCACTATCTACAGGGGGCTCTATGGCAGGCACTATCTACAGGGGGCACAGTGTGTGTGTGTGTGTGTGTGTGTGTGTGTGTGTGTGTGTGTGTGTGTGTGTGTGTGTGTGTGTGTGTGTGTGTGTGTGTATGTGTGGGACATGGTGTATGGTGCTATTATAATTAGAGGTGCAGTGTATGGCACTATTATATTTAGGGGCGTAGTGTGTGGTATAATGATAACTTTATATTTATTTATAGGTGCAGAAATATTGGAAAAGTGAGAAGCTGAAGACATCTGAGCGGCAAACTGCAGAAATGGACTGTGACCGGGAGAAGTCATCATAGAGGTCTGGACCGGATGGAGAGAAAGAACTAGAATCTGAGACGTCACCGGTGAGTCACTTAATGTAAATGTTTATTCTGCCTCTAATCAGTAATGTAGTCACTGTATGATCTGCAGCGAGATGATGGGTGGTCTGATTATAATATGATTTATTTTTTGTGAAAATACATCTCCCAGCATATCCTGACCATTGTTCGGGCCATGCTGGGAGCTGTAGTTTTACGCCGTACACACATATACGGCAGGGGTTGCACTAAATTGAGCTGTATTTGTGCTGGTGCTGTATATATGTACCGAGCTTGGTTCTGGTGTTGTGTAAAGAACCATATTGCTTGTAAAATGTACAAATGTTTTTATGCTCGCGTTACATAAAAAGAAATGACACGTCGATTGGTAGAGAAAACAAACACGGCAAGGGGGAAGGAGATGTCGGGAAAGAGGTTGGGGGTGGGGGCGCCATACTGAATCTTTGCCCCGGGTGCTGGAGAACCTAGCTACGCCTCTGCTTTCATGTTTGCATGGCACACTGAGTACTTCATCATAAATGTTTTCTATTTATCGGCACGCCATACAAAAAAGGCTGCCTACCCCTGGTCTATACTTTTCTTTTTTTTATATATACTGCATATATATATATACACACACACGTTACAAAAAATAAGAAAAATTTATTCTCACAGTATGTCATAATTGTGTCCCCAAAAAGAGGAGACCACACAGACAAACTGTTCTCTCTGCCTTTGATCTCTGCATTGCTTTCCAATGCAAATCCGCAGAAAAATACACTTAAAGAGGCTCTGTCATCACATTATAAGTGCCCCATCTCCTATATAAGGAGACCGGCACTGTAATGTTGGTGACTGTAATGCTTTTTATTTAGAAAAATAATCTATTTTAAACCACTTTATGAGCGATTTTTAGCTTTATGCTAATGAGTTTCTTAATGCCGAAGTGGGCGTGTTTTACTTTAGACCAAGTGGGCGTTGTACAGAGGAGTGTATGACGCTGACCAATCAGCGTCATGCACTTCTCTCCATTCATTTACACTGCAGATAGCGATATAGTTATATCAATATGTGCAGCCACATACACAAACACTAACATTACTGTAGTGTCCTGATAATGAATATACATTACCTCCAACCTGGACGTGATGTTTATTCAGAATCCTGACACTTCTGAATCTTTTCTGTGACATTCCAGCAAGGCAAGCGTAATCTCGTTTGAAATGACAGGTTACACCGTAATCTCGCGAGATTACGTTTGCCTTGCTGGAAATCTCACAGAGACGCTACAGACGTGTCAGGATTCTGAATAAACATCACGTCCAGACTGGAGGTAATGTATATTCATTATCAGGACACTACAGTAATGTTAGTGTTTGTGTATGTAGCTGCACATAACGATATAAGGAGTTTTTTTTAAAGGCAAAGAAGTGGAATATTCTGCAATGGCCAAGTCAATCACCAGATCTCAACCCAATCGATCATGCATTTCACTTGCTTAACCCCTTCCCGACATCCGCCGTATATATACGGCGCACGCCGGGTGGGGGAATATGGAGCGGGCTCACGGGCTGAGTCCGCTCCATAGAGCGAATCTGTCGGCTGTGTGTTACAGCCGACACTTCCGGGTTACGAGCAGGATCGCGCTTTAGCGCGATCCCGCTTGTTTAACCCGTTAAATGCCGCGTTCAATAGAGATCGCGGCATTTAAATTACTAAAAACAGGGGGGCGACCCCCTGTAACGTCTCAACGGCCCCCCTGTGGCGAGATCGGGGGGAGCCGTTGGTTCACACGGCTGCCTGGGGGTCTGACGAAGTCCCCCAGGTCCGCCATCTTGGTACTCCTAAGAAGCTCTGCCTCCGGCAGGGCTTCATAGGAGACTGTCAGAATCACGATATACTGCATTACATTAGTATTGCAGTATATCGTGCAAGCGATCTAACGATCACTGGTTGAAGTCCCCTAGGGGGACTAATAAAAAATGTAAAAATTAGTTAAATAAAGTTGTTTTTTTTGTGTAAAAAAAAATAAAATATTAAAAGTTCAAAAAACCCCCCTTTTCCCATTTTCCCCCTAGAGCATAGTAAAAAATTAAATAAACATAATTGGTATCGCCGCGTCCGTAAAAGTCTGAACTATCACAATATATCATTATTTAACCCGCACGGTGAACGCCGTAAAAAAAACAAAATTGTAAACGCCAGAATCTCTATTTTTTGTTCACCTAATCTCCCACAAAAAATGAAATAAAAAGTGATCAAACCGTCACATTTACACCAAAATGGTATTATTAAAAACTACAGCTTATCCCGCAAAAAAATAAGCCCTTATACCACTTAATCGACGGAAAAATAAAGACGTTACGGCTCTCGGAATTTGGCGAAACAAAATACACTTTTTTACACTTAGGTTTTTACTTGTAAAAGTAGTAAAATATAGAAAAACCTACACATATTTGGTATCGGCGTAATCGTATTGACCCATAGAATAAAATGAATATGTTGTTTTAATTGTACAGTGAATTTCGTAAAAATGGCGCGCAAAAAACCATGGCGGAATCACTGTTTTTTTCATTTTCTACCCCACAAATAATTTTTTCCCCGTTTCCTAGTACATTATACAGCAAAATAAATGGTGCTACGAAAAACTACAACTCGTCCCGCAAAAATCAAGCCCTCATAGTACTATATAGACGGAAGAATAAAGGCGTTATGGCCTTTGGAAGGTGGGGAGGGAAAAACGAAAATGAAAATCTGAAAAAGGGCTGCGGCGGGAAGGGGTTAAGACAAAACTTAAGGCAGAAAGACCCACAAACATGCAACAACTGAAGACGGCTGTAGTAAAGACCTGGCTAAGCATCACAAAGGAGGAAACCCAGTGTTTGGTGATGTCCATGGGATCCAGACTTCATGCAGTCATTGCCTGCAAATTATTTTTATTTATGGTAATGTTAATTTGTCCAATTACTTTTGAGCCCCTGAAATGAGGAGCCTGTGTAGAAAAATGGCTGCAATTCCTAAACGTTTCGCAGGATATTTTTGTTCAACCCCTTGAATTAAACCTGAAAGTCTACACTTCAATTGCATCTCAGTTGTTTCATTTCAAATCCAATGTGGCGGCAGCAAAACCCAAATCATGAAGATTGTGTCACTGTCCAAATAATTCTGGACCTAACTGTACATCTAATGTGCATGGCCATCTTTAGGGTGCATAGAGAGTGAGAGATATTGCTGAATGAAGAGTTCAGGTTCTAAAGAATAATGTTGAGATGAGAGGAGTCAAATTAATCCTTTAAAGGGAATGTGTCGCAAATGAAACCTTTTTTTTAAGTGTCGTTACTTATTTCTATTATATTTTTTACGTTTTTTGCTGTATTTTTTTATTTTTTCCGTATGGTGGAAAGTATTAAAAATTAAATAATAATTTGACGTTTTCCAATGTTGGCCACCAGGGGGAGCACTTCCCATAATTACAGCAAGGTGAATAAGGCAAAGCAACCTGACTCACAGCTGCTGTAAATGTGGGAGGGAACCTCACCCCCCCTCTCACAAGCCAGGTAAAGGTGTCTTCAAATTGCTAAGCAGAGTCCGGCAGCCATACTGGGTGTGATTCTGCAGCTGGAAGAAGTTATAGGACACACCAAAAGGGTAAGGCGGGATTCACACGACCGGGTCCCGACCGAGCCAGAGTATCGGCCGGTAAAATCGGCCATTTTGCCCAGCCGGTTTGCATAAAGTTTTGTATCCGTTCCGGGCCGGGCAGATCTGGACAGTGACATCAGCGGCAACTCCTGAAGGGGAATCCCCATGTGTTCGGGGATTCCGCTTCAGGAGTTTCCCCTGATGTCACTGCCCAGATATGGACAGAGACATCAAGCGCTCTGTCCAGGAGCGGAATCCCCGAAAACACGGGGATTCCGCTCCTTCAAGGAGCTAAAGTGCGGCTAGCACATAGCAGAGCGGGGAGATACCTCCCTGCTCTGCTATAGTGGCGTCGCTACAGTAGTAGCAGCCGCAGCAGCTGCTAGCGGCGCCATCGAAGGTGTCGCCGGGCCAGGGCGCTTTTAAAACAAGCAGGGGAAGGGAGCCAGCGCAGCGCTCCCTTCCACCTGCTGTACACCCCGGCCCTGCCACACAGTGTCCGAATGGCATCAACTCCTCCTCCTCACATGCACTCTGCACTGTGAGGACGAGGAGATAGAGCGCAAGCGCCGGAAAACCCGGCCATCACTCGGGACACATTCCGGTGATGGCCGTGTATTACCCGGCCCCATAGACTCCTATGGGAGCCAGGCGGCCGGGTACCCGGCCGAAAATAGAGCATGCCCTATCTTTTGACGGCCGGTTTTCCCGGCCTTCAAAAAATCGGTCGTGTGAATAACCCCATTAGGGGTCTATTATTCCTAATGCAGCCGGGTGCCGGCCGATTTATGAACGGCCGACACCCGGCCGGGAAACCCTGTCGTGTGAATGAGGCCTAAGTGTATGTTCACACGCTTACTAAACAAAGGGAAAACAGCTCCTGATTTTCAGCCATTTTTTAATCAAACTCGCGTTTTTTAACGACCGTTTTTGGAGCTGTTTTTCTATAAAGTCAATGAAAAACGGCTCCAAAAACGTCCCAAGAAGTGATGTGCACTTAATTTTGGTCGGGCGTCTTTTTACGTGCCGTTTTTGGAAAACTACCACGTAAAAAACGCCCTGTCGGAACAGAACACCGTATTTCCCATTGAAACCAATGGGCAGATGCTTGTAGGCGTTCTGCTTCCGATTTTTCAGCTGAAAACATTGTGTGTGAACATACCCTTAGGGTATGTGCACACGTTAACTGCATTTACGTCTGAAATGACGGAGCTGTTTTCAGGAGAAAACAGCTCCGTCATTTCAGACGTAATTGCTCGTACTCGCGTTTTGCGAGGCGTCAATTACGGCCGTAATTTGGAGCTGTTCTTCATTGAATTCAATGAAAAATGGCTCAAATTACGTCCCAAGAAGTGTCCTGCACTTCTTTGCCGAGGCTGTTATTTTACGCGCCGTCTTTTGACAGCGACGCGTAAAATTACAGGTCGTCGGCACAGTATGTCGGCAAACCCATTCAAATGAATGGGCAGATGTTTGCCGACGTATTGGAGCCGTCTTTTCAGGCGTAAAACGCCTCGTTTACGCCTGAAAATAGGTCGTGTGAACCCAGCCTTAGAATGATGAAAGTGAAGTGAATTACTTTTCAGTTGATCGGTTCACACGCCGTGTATTTGACATGTTTTTTTTTTTGCACATTTTACGTGCAAAAAAACACATAAAAAAACGCTTGATTTTGCGTGTTTGGGGGATTTGTGTGTGTGTGTGGGGGGGGGTGCTCGCCGCTGATTCTTCAAAACAGCTGATAAGCGGCTATGAAGTATCAGCGGCGCCCGTGCACACTCCGCTCTGCCACACACACACACACACACACACGGGAAAAGTCTTTTAGGGGGTTCGTCCAGGAAAACATGGCGCCGCACCTGTCCTCAGTTCGTGTGTGGTATTACAGCTCTGTCCTATTCACTTCAATGGAGGTGAACTGCAATACCAGACACAACCTGAGGACAGGTGCGGCGCTGTGTCTCCAATCCGGACACCCCTTCTGTCCTGAGATGACCCGACGGGTGAGGCGGGTGTCAGAGCCACCCACCGCCATCACTGCAGACAGAACCACACAACTACGGCATGAGGGCAGGGCTTGTCCTGAGTGCACTGTCTCTTGTTATGGACAGATTTATAGTCACATGAACTCCGTCTGATGAACCGGTAACCTAGGTCCGATCACATGACAGAGGGGGATCACCAAAAACCCTGTGCACCCTCAGCCCGTCCATCCAGCCCTTTCCTGGTTATATCTGCATCTGGGAAAGCTGGGTGACCACCATTACCCCTCATACTGGAGTGTTTAGGGATGTGACTAATGAACCTCTCACACTCCAGTGGGAGGGGTAATGGTGGTCACCCAGCTTTCCCAGACCCCTGAACGGTAAATCTCTCTAGTTGTGCTGAGACTGTTTGTGAATGTGACTAATGAACCTCTCAGTCTCAGCACAACTAGAGAGATTTATCGTTCAGGGGTCTGGGAAAGCTGGGTGACCACCATTACCCCTCCTAGTGGAGTGTGTTTGGGGATGTGACTAATGAACCTCTCACACTCCAGTAGGAGGGGTAATGGTGGTCACCCAGCTTTCCCAGACCCCTGAACGATAAATCTCTCTAATTGTGCTGAGACTGAGAGGTTCATTAGTCACATCCCCAAACAGTCTCAGCACAACTAGAGATTTATCGTTCAGGGCTTTCCCAGTACAGTTTCATCATGTGTGCTTCATACAAGGGGGGGGGGGCGTTAGGGGGGGGCCGTCGAGGGTGGGGCCGTCAGAGGGGGGGGCCCGTCGGGGGTCACGAGAGCGGGGGTCTGTGAGATAGAGAGTGGGACATGCAGAGACACAGACCTTACCTGCAGTGCAGCTGGTCTTCAAGATGGCGCCTGCTCTCTCCCTGCAAACAGCTGACCTGCTGTGTGACTCTGACCTGCGTCTGCGCAGTACAGAGCCATAGAGCAAAGTCAATAGAACGGCTCCCGTTCATTGACTCCTATGCATTGTAGCTGCCGTATTCCATCTCTGTATGTGTCGTTAATCGACACATACAGAGATGAAAAACAAAATGGCAGCCCCCATAGTGAAGTAAAAGTTAGAAAAAAGAAAAAAGTAAAACACAATCACACACATAAATAAAAGATTTTATAATAAAACACAAAATGCAAATTGATATCAAATTTTTTTTTCTCGTGACACTGGTCCTTTAAGGACGCAGCCTTGTGCTGGCCTTAAGGCTCAGAGCCCATTTTTCAAATCTGACATATTTTACTTTATGTGAAAATAACTTCGGATTGCTTAAACCTATCCGAACGATTCGGAGATTGTTTTCTCGTGAGACATTGGGCTTTAGGGTATGTTCACACGAGGGCGTCCGTTACGGCTGAAATTACAGGGATGTTTCAGCCTGAAAACATCCCCGTAATTTCAGCCGTACCGGCATGTGCAGGCGCTTGAACGCCGCGTCAATTACGGCCGTAATTAGCGCTGCTATTCATTGGAGTCAATGAATAACGGCTCCAATTACGGCCAAAGAAGTGACAGGTCACTTCTTCGACGCGGGCGTCTATTTACGCGCCGTCATTTGACAGCGGCGCGTAAATATACGCCTCGTGTGAACAGACAAACGTCTGCCCATTGCCTTCAATGGGCAGATGTTTGTCAGCGCTATTGAGGCGCTATTTTCAGACGTAATTCGGGGCAAAAACGCCCGAATTACGTCCGTAAATAGGCCGTGTGAACATACCCTTAGATTAGTGGTAAAATGTGGTCAATGTATTCAGTGTTTATTTGTAAAAAATAGCAAATTTAGAGAAAATTTGAAAAAAATAGAATTTTTCTGAATTTAAATGCATCTGCTTGTAAAACAGAGGGTTATACCCCCAAAATAGTTACTAGTTCACATTTCCCATATGTCTACTATATGTTGGTATAATTTCTTGAACATTCTTTTTTTTCTCTAGGACATTACAAGGCTTAGAACATAAGCACCAATTTCTCATATTTTGAATAAAATTTCAAAAGCCTCTTTTTTTTTTAGGTACCAGTTCAAAGTGGCTTTGAGGGGCTGATATATTAGAAACCCCCATAAACATCCCATTTTAGAAACTAGACCACTCAAAGTGTTCAAAACAGCATTTAGAAAATTTATTAACCCCTTCACGCAAAATCACGTAACTGTACGTGATGAGGGTTAAGGGGAAGTGTGGAGCGAGCTCACGGGCTGAGCTCGCTCCATACACAGCGGGTGACGGCTGTTACAGGCAGCCGACACCTCCCTGCAAGGAGCGGAATCTAAGTTCACTTGGATTCCGCCTGTTTAACACCTTAAATGCCGCGATCAATCGCGTCCGCGGCATTTAAAGTGCTAAAATCAGGGGGGCGCCCCCTCAAACACGCGATCGTGCCCCCCCGCGGCACGATCGGCCGGTTACAACGGTTGCTATAGCAGCCTGGGGGCCGAACAAAAGCCCCCAGGTCCGCCATCTCTGTACTCCTTTGAAGCTCTGCCTCTGGGAGGGCTTCAAAGGAGACTGTCAGAATCACGATATACTGCAATACATTAGTATTGCAGTATATCATGAAAGCGATCCAAAGATCACTGCTTCAAGTCTCCTAGGGGGACTAATAAAAAAAGTAAAAAAACAGTTAAATAAAGATTTTTGTTATGTTCCAAAAACAATAAAGTATTAAAAGTTCAAAAAAAAACCCTTTACACATTTTCCCCCTAAAGCAATGTTAAAAAAAAAAAGTTAACATAACTGGTATCGCCCCGTCCGTAAAAGTCAGAACTATCACAATATAGCGTTGTTTAACCCGCTCGGTAAATGTTGTAAAAAATATATATATATAAAACACGCAAATTGCTGTTTTTTGGTCACCTTAGCGCTAAACAAAAATGTGTCGTTTTACCGCCTGATGAACGCTATAAAAACAAAACCCCATAAATTTAAGGTAATCGCTGTTTTTTGCCCATTTCACAAATAATTTTTTGTTCAGCTTCCCAGTACATTATGCGGTACAATAAATGGTGCCATGAAAAACTACAAATTGTCCCACAAAAAACAAGCCCTCATATGGCTATATAGATGGAAAAAATAAAAAAAATTATCGCTTTTGAAAGGTAGGGAGAAAGAAGCAAAAGTGAAAATTTGAAAAAGGGCTGCGTCCTGAAGGGGTTAACCCTTTAGGTGTTTCACAGGAATTTAAAGCAAAGTAGAGGTGAAATTTACACATTTCCCTTTTTTTTGTCAGAAAACCCCTTTTATTCCATTTTTTTCTGTAAAACAGGAGGTTTTACCAGAGAAAAGGAAATCAATACATATTGCCAAGATTCTTCTGTTTTAAGAAATATCCCACATGTGGCCCTAGTGTGGTAATTTTGACAAAGAATAAAGGAGAAAAAGCACCCCAACATGTGTAAAGCAATTTCTCCCGATTATGTCAATACCCCATATGTGATCATAAACTGCTGGTTGGACAAACGGCAGAGCTCAGAAAGGCAGGAGCGCTATTTATCATGTAGATTTTGCTGGATTGTTTTCTGGGCGCCATGTCACATTTGCAGAGCTTCTGAGGTACCAGTACAGGGGAAACCCCTTAAAAGTGACCCCCATTTTGGAAACTAAACCCCTTGAGGAATTCACTGTAGTTTTCATGGAGTGCATGCGACTTTATGATCAGTTTTTATTCTATTTTTAAGAGGCGTGGTGACTAAAAAACAGCAATTCTACTTTGGTTTTTTCTCCCTTTTTTTTACAGCGTTCACCGTGCGCTATAAATGACATTCACTTTATTCTGCGGGGCGATACGATTACGGCGATGCCCTATGTTTATAGTTTTTATGTCTTATGGCGTTTGCACAATAAAATACTTTTTATAAGAAATAATTAATATTTTGTGTTGCCTTCTAAGAGCCAGAACATTTTTATTTTTCCATCAAGAAAGCCGTGCGAGGACTTGTTTTTTGCGTAAAGAACTGTAGTTTTGATCAGTACTATTTTTAGGTACATGGTTTATTATTATTTTCTTTTAGGGTATGTTCACACGGCTTATTTACGGACGTAATTCGGGCATTTTATGCGTGGAATTACGCCCGAAAATACGGCATGAAAGCGTTGACAAACATCTGCCCATTGAAAGCAATGGGTTTTACGTTGGTCTGTTCCCACGAGGCGTATATTTACGCGTCGCTGTCAAAAGACGGCGCGTAAATAGACACCCGCGTCAAAGAAGTGCCTTGTCACTTCTTCAGACGTAAATGGGGCCGTTTTCCATTGACTCCATGGAAAAACAGCTCCATTTACGTCCGTAATAGACGCAGTGAAATAGCGCCTCAACATGCCATGACGGCTGAAATTACGGAGCTGTTTTCTCCTGAAAACAGCCCCGTAATTTCAGCCGTTACGGACGCTGCCGTGTGAACATACCCTTAGGGCGTTCACCATGCGGGATAAATAAAAAAATACTTTTGTAATTCAGGCCGTTACGGAAGCGGCCATTCCAATTATGTAGTTTATTTGTTTCATTTTATTAATAATAAAGGACTGATAAGGGAAAAAGGGGGATTTTTACTTTTTATTACTTTTAAAACTTTTTGTTTTTACACAATTTATTTTACTTTGTCCCACTACGGGACTTGAAGGCAGGAGGCCCTGATCGCAATTCTGATAAACTGCACTACATGCGTAGTGCAGTGTATTAGAGCTGTCAGCAAGCATAGTGTGTCCTGACTTTGTCAGCGGGGATACCGCGATCAGTCCCCACTGAACGAGCTGTGGCAACTGCTGTACAAGACAGCAGTTGTCACAGCTCCTGTATGTGCCGGGAGGACGGCCGAAATGGCCGATCCTCCCGTAACGTACTATTAGATCATGAAGTGCGAACGATGCAGTGACCTAATAGTACGTCCAGGAGCGGGAAGGGGTTAAGGAATGGGCTTCCATAAAAAAAAATATGTATTTTTAAGGCAAGCTTAAAGGAATTTTTTTTTTTATCATATTGCTTTTAATATGATATTAACATAAATTGTATTTATTTGTGTTCTCATGTTCTACTTTTTACTTTGTTCTTACTTTTACTTCTCTATGGGGGCTGCCATGTTTTTTTTCATCTCTGTATGTGTCGATTAACAACACATACAGAGATGGAATACGGCACATACAACCCCATAGAGAATGCGAACCGGAGCCGTTCCATTAACTATAGCGTACGCCGTCTGTGTGGGAACGGCGGATACGCCGCCCCAACACAGACCAAAACGAAGGTCTTCGGCCGAGCGACATCCGGCGCCATTTTCATGTGGACCGGAAACCGCTGCCGGACAGTAAGATGACGGCTTCCGGCCATATGTTCAATGAAGCCAAGGCGCAAGGAATAGGAGCGGAGGCGGCAGCAGGAGAAGGTAATTTATGTTCGTGTATGTGATGTGTGTATTATGTTTGTGTATGTGATGTGTGTATCATGTTCGTGTTATACTGTTTGCTGAGCTCTGTATCTAATCCTCCTACACTGTGCAGTCGCTCAGAAAATGGCGGCACACAGTGTAGGAGGTTTGAAGATTCCACCCCCTCCTTCTCCTGGAACTAGCCATTATAAGGGATTGTGTGAGGACACTAGAGCGAGTGTTTCTACCTCAAATTTGCAGCATAAAGCAATGAGGTTGCTTTACCACATTGACCATGCTGCAATTTTGGAAACTGCTCCCTCTAGTGACCAGCACATGGAAATGTTATAAATTAGAATCTAATTTATAATATTTCTTGACTTGTGAAAAAATTAAAACAATGTGTAATCACTTAAATACTAATTGTTTAACTGAAAAAAAAATAAAAAATTCTAGCGACACATTCCGTTTAAAACTATGGATGAGAATTAATCTGATTGTCTGGGGCAGTGCATTTTTCCCATAAGCCAAGCCACGGTAGCAGTGTAATGTAACGATCCCGCTCATTTAAACCGTTAAATGCCATGGTCAATAGCAACCGTGGCATTTAAATCGTTAGAGGGGGGCGACCCCATCTAGCAGCTTATCGCAGTATATAGTGCAAGCGATCCAACGATCGCTGGTTGATGTCCCCTTGGGGAACTAGTAAAATGTAAAAAAAACTTTATGTAAAGAAAAAAAATACGCTGCATCCGTAACAGTCTGAACTATTACAATACATCATTATTTCACCTGCACGGTGAAGAGCCGTAAAAAAGAAAAAAGTTAACCGCCAGAATTGCTATTTTTTGGTCACCTCAACTCCCACAAAAAAATGGAATAAGGTGATCAAAACCTTGTATGTACCCCCAAAATGGTAGCATCAAAAACTACAGCTTATCCTGCAAAAAATAAGCCCTCATACCACTTAGGCCTCATGCACACGACCGTAAAAACACCCGTTATTGCGGGTCGTAATTACGACCCGCAATAACGGGCCCATAGACTTCTGTTAGTCACGGGTAGCTTCCCGTTTTCTCACGGGAAGGTGACCGTGCCGTTAAAAAAATAGAACATGTTCTATTTTTTCATTTTACGGGCCATGCTGCTATGCTTTATAATGGGAGCACGGCTCGTAAAGCGGCCGGCTGCCCGTGCTCGGAATTACAAGCACGGTCGTGTGCATGAGGCCTTAATCGATGGAAATATAAAATAGTTATGGCTCTCAGAATTTGGCGACACAAAATAAATGTACATTTTTATAACTATGTTTTTTCCATGTAAAAAGTAGTAAAACATAGAAAATCTATATATATATTTGGTATCACCGTAATCGTATTGACCTGCAGAATACAGCTAACATGTTGTTTTAATTGCACAGTGAATTCAGTAAAAACAAAGCGCAAAAAAACAATGGAGGAATCAGTTTTTTTTTCATTTTCTACCCCACAAATATTTTTTTTCCTGTTTCCTAGTACATGATATGGCACAATAAGTGGTGCTACGAAAAACTACAACTTGTCCCGCAAAAATCAAGCCCTCATAGGACTATATCGACGGTAAAATAAAAAAGTTATGGCTTTTGGAATGTGGGGAGGAAAAAAATTAAATTGTTTATGACGGGAAGGGGTTAATATTTTATCACTAGCAGAACAGGGAGCACGGGGAAGGCGGTAGACAGAGATGAGGGAAGAAATGTCGGAAGGTGCAGCACTGAGGGGAATGTATTATACTAGCCAGGAATCTTACAAAATAGAAGCTCTCCTGTACTCAGGGTAGGCACGTCTCCCACAAACACTGCTGCCAGCCGCCACTAGGGGAGCTAGCTGTATATGTATTTACACTACTCGAATTGACTTCTCCAGTTGTATATTTATGTAGTGAGCTCCCTCTAGTGGCAGCCACAGACAGCCAGAATGTCGTCTTTGCTTTCTATTAATCCGTGAAGAAAAGTACTATGCTGCTGCTGTCTATAGTGGCACAGCTGACGCGTGTATAGTTTATATGATAAGCGCAGTCTGTGCACGCGCTCCATTAGTTTCCCACAACTAAGCGTTTACTATGGTTTTCAACCTGATGCCGTGTCCTCCTCCTATATTGAGCGCGTTGTAGTTCGGAATACACACTAATACAACCCCCTGCCGTGAACTATCGCGAGGTTAATCCAAATGTAGCAACGGTATTAATCGTCACTTCCGGCTTTCGTGTCGGGTCACTTCCGGTTAAGGCTCTACATTCGACCTCATTTTCGCCGGAACTTTCAGATAGCTCTTCCGGGCAGTTTTACGGTTGGTTTGTGTTTTGTGCATCGTCTGAACATGGTGAGTAAGGGGACCGTCAATCCTCTCATATACAAATGCATCTTTATCGCTATATACAGGGACATGTTCGTAGGTTATGTACGCCACGCCAGAGTAGTCTCAGCGCGCGTTGTCCGGGGCGTGTGGTCCATCTATATACACAGGCTAGATTACATAGCTGCGTGTACTGGCTAGTGCGGGCACTTATGTGAAATGGGATCATAGAAATGGCCTCTAGTTAGTATGGGTCTGAAGTCCGCGCTATTGATGCCGCCGTACAACCACACAATGCCCTCGTCTCTCCCATATGTACGTGCCGCCTTGGGTTGCATATATTATTACTGTCCAGCAACGCTAAAAATGGTTTTGTGCAGCAAGCTGGGACTGAAACGCCTCTGGTTATTTATATTTTTAAAAAATATTTATAGTTTTATATACGTTTTGTGGTTAAAAAAAAAAGAAAAAACGTCCCCTCCCAGCAAGCCTCTCTAGGGCTCATACTTTTTCATTAAAGAAACACTCCATGCAAAACTGATACACTAGGCCTTGTTTTTTAAACCAGTCTAAGCCCCCCCCTCCCCCAACCTCTTAGTAGTTCATAGCATCACAGTTGAGTTCACTTTTCCAAAGCAGTTTAAGGCCAAATGCACATGCTGTGTATTACGTGCGGATTTGCCTGCTGTATTTTCGTGCAGCGTAATCCAGTACCAGCAAAGCAAGAAATCTCATTTACACATTGCAGATTTTTTTTCCACGTGTAAATTAACCTGCGTGCGTTTTTAAAATTCACATCACGTCAATTTATCGGACTATTTTTAAATAAACAAAAAAAACAAAATCCACAGCCTAAGGCTATGTTCACACGGAGTATTTTGGGGGAGGAATATCTGCCTCAAAGCTCCAAACGGAATTTTGAGGCAGATATTCCTCCCCCAAAATACTCCGTGTGAATAGCAATTATCGCGCCGTTTTTTGCCCGCGGCCATTGAGCGCCGCGGGCAGAAAACACGCTTTCTCCTGCCTCCCATTGAAGTCAATGGGAGGTCGGCGGCGGATGCGCCCGAAGATAGGGCATGTCGCTTCTTTTCCCCGCGAGGCAGTTTTACTGCTCGCGGGAAAAAGACGCCGACGCCTCCCATTGAAATCAATGGGAGGCGTTCTCGGGCCGTTTCTGCCGAGTTTTGCGACGCGGTTTCCGCGTCAAAAAACTCGGCAAAAGACCCCGTGTGAACATAGCCTAAATATGCCCATATTTATAAGTCAAAATATAATAATTGCACCTAAAAAAACGCCTCAGAAAACATACTACTATTAGGTGTGGATTTTACCTGTGATATTAATGCAGATTTTCGGCGCCAAATTCTGCAATGTGTGCATGTAGCCCTTGTCCACATCTGCGTCAGGGCCCCGTTCTGACGTTCTGTCTGAGCTTTCTGTCCAAACGGAGCCCTGACTGACACAAACGGAAACCGTAGCACTCCCAGCGATAAAGAGAATGGCGGACCGAAAGTCCCTCGAAGTGCTCCTGCAGTGCTGGCTGTGCAGGTAACTACAGCACAGTCCCATCAAGTGAATGAGGCTGTGCTGCAGTACCCTGCACGGCCGGTAGCATCGTTGTACAAGGGGAAATGTTAGGCTATGTTCACACAGAGTATTTTGGGGGAGGAATATCTGCCTCAAAATTCCGTTTGGAACTTTGAGGCAGATATTCCCCTCCCTGCACGCCGATTTTCGCGGCGATTCTCGCGCAGTTTTTCACCCGCGGCCATTGAGCGCCGCGGGCATAAAACAGCGAGAAATACGCTTTCTCCTGCCTCCCATTGAAGTCAATGGGAGGTCAGAGGCGGAAGCGCCCGAAGATAGGGCATGTCGCTTCTTTGGCTATGTTCACACAGAGTATTTTGTCGAGTTTTTTGATGCGGAAACCGCGTCGCAAAAACGGCCCGAGAACGCCTCCCATTGATTTCAATGGGAGGCGTCGGCGTCTTTTTCCCGCGAGCAGTAAAACTGCCTCGCGGGAAAAAGAAGCGACATGCCCTATCTTCGGGCGCTTCCGCCTCCGACCTCCCATTGACTTCAATGGGAGGCAGAGAAAGCGTATTTTGCGCTGTTTTATGCCCGCGGCGCTCAATGGCCGCAGGCGAAAAACGGCGCGAAAATCGGCGTGCAGGGAGAGGAAATTCTGCCTCAAAGTTCCAAACGGAATTTTGAGGCAGATATTCCTCCCCCAAAATACTCAGTGTGAACATAGCCTCTTTCCCACGAGGCAGTTTTACTGCTCGCGGGAAAAAGACGCCGACGCCTCCCATTGAAATCAATGGGAGGCGTTCTCGGGCCGTTTTTGCCGAGTTTTGCGACGCGGTTTCCGCGTCAAAACTCGGCAGAATACTCAGTGTGAACATAGCCTTAAAGGGGATGCAGCGCTGTGACCCAGTCACTTTCAGCTCCTCTCTCAATTGATTGAGGTGAAACTATGCTTTTCGCTTATAATGGACATCATTTCTTAATATAATGTGGACGTATTTTGCTGGTAGTGAGATGTCTTGGTGGCATGATCACAATTTAAACATGCGTTTTCTACAGATATAGCCTGGTAATGTATACTAATAGTGGCATCACTTATCATTTTTCTTCCAGTCTCACACAATCTTGCTGGTCCAGCCTACAAAAAGGCCTGAAGGAAGAACATATGCGGATTATGAATCTGTCAATGAATGTATGGAAGGTATGACGTAGTTATTTGACCAACTCATGCACTATAGAGTCAAGGGCATTTTACACTGGCAGACAATCGGCCAGTGCAGCGTACGCCGATCAACGAGACATCGTTAATCGGCGCTCATTTGCTCTTGCCAAACGGAGCTATGGATGGGGACGAGCGGTCGTGACTCCGGTCCCTCGTCCCCATACATTATCATTATGTCGGCAGGGCATCTCCCTATTTATCTTTTTTAAAACGATCCGATCAGAAGATGATCGAGCGTTTGCTCTTCTGCTGATCGCTGCTCTGTTTACCCAGTGCAATTATCGGCAACGAGCGTTGTACGAACGCTCATCTGCACGATAGTCGGCCAGTGTAAAACCCCCTTCAGTGGAGAAGAATTTTTAGCCTGTACCGATCCAACATAGCAGTAGGTTCAAATTTTATGAGGTTAAGTTGGCCAAGACATGAGGGCTTACAGGCTTTGTCTAAAACAGTCACAAATGCAACCAATTAAAATTGCTGCCTGTAACCTGAATCTTGCTGTGGCAAAACAGCCATGGGCTGTCCCACCTGAATGTTGGTGCAGACAGCGGCTGTGTATGAATCATCGGCTGATCGGATAGTTTATACAACAGAAAATATTATCGTAGTCGGCAGCACGTCTCACTGTCGGCTATGAGGACGAGCGATCATAAAAACGTTCACTCATCCCTATGCATTGCTCCATGTGAAATCCCTTATATCGTGGCTTTGAATTATTTTTTTTGCTAAACTCATTG
This sequence comes from Rhinoderma darwinii, assembly GCF_050947455.1. NCBI lineage: Eukaryota > Metazoa > Chordata > Amphibia > Anura > Rhinodermatidae > Rhinoderma > Rhinoderma darwinii. The sequence goes on from NC_134698.1 coordinate 51,788,151, forward strand.
CTTTGTTTTGGGATTTTAGAAACTAATCAAGTAAGTTTAGAGTCACATACTGCGAATGTAGATATTAGCTATGTCTTTCACCATGTGATATTTTAATTATGTCACGCCTTGAAGTTTTCCAACCATTCTGACTTTTTAATCCACCAACATCCGCTGTCTGAAATAGTATAGCTTGTCTTGATTCCTATGTTGCTGATTTCTGGGGCAACAAGTTATCTGCTGGTTCTCCAGGAGAACAAGTTGATGTGGCTGTATTTCCTGTATATTTTTATCAAGCACTTATATCCTTTTTGTTTTATTATACAGGAGTGTGTAAGATGTATGAAGAACATTTAAAGAGAATGAATCCCAACAGCCCATCCATCACATATGACATCAGTCAACTCTTTGACTTCATTGATGACCTAGCAGATCTTAGCTGCCTCGTGTAAGTATACAAGCATTTCACTTCATATTATAATTAGATTGTCATAGGATAAGTAAATACTAGTCGACGTAAGTTATATTTTGATTTAGTCCAGGTAAAAAAAAGTTCACCATCTGTTTATTATGGTGTGACCCACAGTTATGACCTATATGTCTAATTTTAGCTTTTTAGGCAAAAATTATACCTTTTGCAAAATGAACACCGTACCTCAGGAAGCCTGTGTGTATCGATTTTTACTGCAAACAGTGGAAAAGTGCCACATAGCAGGTGACTGGAAGTACTTCCCTTCCAATACTAAAGAGGCTCTGTCACCAGATTTTGCAACCCCTATCTCGTGTTGCAGCAGATCGGCGCTGCAATGTAGATAAGAGTAACGTTTTTTTTTGTTTTTTTTTTAAAACGAGCATTTTTGGCCAAGTTATGACCATTTTTATATTTATGCAAATGAGGCTTTCTAAAGTACAACTGGGCGTGTTTAAAGTTAAAGTACAACTGGGCGTGTATTGTGTATGTACATCTGGGCGTTTTTACTTCTTTTACTAGCTGGGCGTTGTGAATGGAAGTGTATGATGCTGACGAATCAGCATCATCCACTTCTCTTCGTTACCACCCAGCTTCTGGCAGTGCACAGACACAGCGTGTTCTCGAGAGATCACGCTGTGACGTCACTCACTTCCTGCCCCAGGTCCTGCATCGTGTCGGACGAGCGAGGACACATCGGCACCAGAGGCTACAGTTGATTCTGCAGCAGCATCAGCGTTTGCAGGTAAGTAGCTACATCGACTTACCTGCAAACGCCGATGCTGCTGCAGAATCAAATGTAGCCTCTGGTGCTGATGTGTCCTCGCTCGTCCGACACGATGCAGGACCTGGGGCAGGAAGTGAGTGACGTCACAGCGTGATCTCTCGAGAACACGCTGTGTCTGTGCACTGCCAGAAGCTGGGTGTTAACAAAGAGAAGTGGATGATGCTGATTCGTCAGCATCATACACTTCCATTCACAACGCCCAGCTAGTAAAAGAAGTAAAAACACCCAGATGTACATACACAATACACGCCCAGTTGTACTTTAACTTTAAACACGCCCAGTTGTACTTTAGAAAGCCTCATTTGCATAAATATAAAAATGGTCATAACTTGACCAAAAATGCTCGTTAAAAAAAAAACAAAAAAACGTTACTCTTATCTACATTGCAGCGCCGATCTGCTGCAATATGAGATAGGGGTTGCAAAATCTGGTGACAGAGCCTCTTAAGAATTCTCCTTCCTTCATCCCTGACCTTCCAGTTACATCCACCTGGCCCTAGTCCTTCTGGAAATGGTGTCACGGGATACACACATACCATAGGTGGGAGGGGGGGGGGGGCTAACACAACCAGAAGTGCTGGGACTGACCCTTGGGAATTTGAAAAAAGGTAATTTTGTTGCTGCGTTTTGAGCATGGCCTTACTTCACACGTGTCCTGCTACAAGAAAAGTGATTGTTGTAAGGCTCAGGATACACTGGTGACTTAAGCTAGCCATACACGTATAAGGCAGTTATTGGTCAATTGCTATCTCCCACGACCTCCTCATAAGCATGCATGCTTGGTTAAGCTTGTATGTTCAATTGGTTGGAGGGAAACTGGCTGCACTGCTACTGCTAAAATTATTATTTTTTGTATGTTTTGTAAATACTTCCAGTGTACAAGATATCAGGCTTGTTTAACCCCTAGGTGCACCAGGCCGCAACTGTACATCGTGGCAGGAAGTAACTTCACACACCACGTCGTTCAGTTACTGCGCGATTCCCAGTGCACACTGTCCACTGGTTTCGGCAATTAATCCTTTTAATGTGGCGATCGCCGCATTTTGGCGGTTTCTCGCACATCGGCAGACCCTACGATGAAATCGCGGAGTTTGTTGATGGTTGGCATGGTAACCGGAGGCCAAACAACGGCCCCCGTGTCGGCCATGGACGGAAGCCTATCAGGACCAGCCGAAGAGTGTCACTGAGTCATTCCCGATGCACACGGTCGGTGACTGTGCATCGGGAACTGGGAGGTCAGCTGTCCCCGACAGCTGCCGCTCCACTTTTGTCGATCAGCGGTTCATCGCCGCTGATTTTGGCAATTAACCCTAAAAAATAAGCCGCTCTATTGACGAAAAAATAAAAAAAGTTATGGCTCTTGGAAGGCTGGGAGTAAAAAAGGAAAAAAATATCAGTCCTGGAAGGGTTGATTAATTTAGAATAAAACCATTCATCACCACATGTGGGCTATAGCTGTACTTGGGAGAAATTGCAGTACAAATGTTGGGTGGCTTTTTCTCCTTTATCCCTTGTGAAAATGAAAAAATTCAACATTTTAGTGAACAAAAATGTTAATATTCATTTTCATGGCCTACTGCCACTAAATTCTACACAAAACCCGTGGGGTCAAAATGCTCACTATACCCCTAGAAAAATTCCTTGAGGGGTGTAGTTTCCCAAATGGGGTCACTTTTGGGGGTTTCCACTGTTTCGCTCTCAGGGGGTTGCAAACACGACATGGCACCGAAAACCATTCCAGCAAAATCTGCACTCCAAAATCCAAATGGTGCTCCTTCCTTCCCTTCTGAGCCCTGCCATATGTCCAAACAGCCGTTTATTACCACATATGGGGTATTGCCGTAATCTGGAGAAATTGCTTTATGAATGTTGTGGTGCTCTTTCTCCTTTATTCCTTGTAAAAATTCTGTTTTTTCACAAAAAAAAAGTATTTTCAGACTAATTCAAATTCATTTAGCAAAAAAAAAAAACTAAGGGGTCAAAATGCTAACAATACCCCTAGATTCCTTGAGGGATGTAGCTTCCAAAATGGCATCAATTTTGGGGGGTTTCCTCTGTTTTGGCATCAAAAGACCTCTTCAAACCTGACATTGTGCCTAAAATATATTCTAAAAAAAAAGGCCCCAAAATCCGCTAGGTGCTCCTTTACTTCTGAGGCCGGTGCACTAGCGTACTAGGGCCACATGTGGGATATTTCTAAAACCTGCAGAATCTGGGCAATAAATATTGAGTTGCGTTTCTCTGGTAGAACCTTCTGTGTTACAGATTTTTTTTTTTTATTACAAATGAATTTCGGGAAAAAAATAATTCTAAAATTTCACACCTCCTTTGCTTTAATTCCTGTGTAAGGCCTAAGGGAGCAAGAGACTGAGAATGTCGTGTTTTTAATACTTTGAGGTGTGCAGTTTTTAAAATGGGGTGTTTTATGGGGACTTTCTAATATACAAGGCCCTCAAAGTCACTTTAGAACTGAACTGGTCCCTTTAAAAAAAATAAAATTAAAAAAATAGCCTTTTGAAATGTTCTTGAAATTGCTGCTAAAGTTCTAAATGTTGTAATGTCCTAGAAAAATAAAAGGATGTTCAAAAAAACGATGCAAACATAAAGTAGACATATGGGAAATGTTAACTAGTAACTATTTTGTGTGGTATTATCTGTTTTACAAACAGATACATTTAAATTGAGAAAAATGCTACTTTTTCACAAATAAATATTACATTTGTTGACCAAATTTTTTCACCAACATAGAGTACAATATGTCACGTGAAAACAATTTCAGAATGGCTTGGATAGGTATAAGCATTCCAGAGTTATTACCGCATAAAGTGACACGAGTCAGATTTGAAATTAATCGGCTGTGCCACAAGGCCAAAACAGGCTGCATCCTGATGGGGTTAATCCATGATTACCTAATCCTTGTTACTTTTAACATCTCTAATGCCCAAGACATATTGGAGCAGATTTACTATTTACAATGCACCAGAATTCTGACTTGCATAGTGTACACCTTATTTGTTAACGGTTTTAGACGTTTTTTTGTGCTGCACTCGACAAGGGGGCGTGGTGAAGTTGGAAAGGGGAGTGGTCTAACACACGAGGGGCTTGGAATGTCCTGCGCTGCGACAAAATTGTGGGGCAAAAAGTTGGTGTAAACTAGCTAACCAAGAGGTGGTATAAGGTCGTGCAGTGTTTAACATGTCTAGCTAGATGCACCACTGATAAATTTGGTGGATCTTCTGACTGCCTAGTCTGTTTGCACTGTCTAAAACTTAGACGATATTCGTTAATCTGCCCCAATGTTTCCATTAGCAGTCTGTCCCGTTAGTTCATGTGTGGCCTGTGCCCATAGACCTAGAGAACTTGTATAGAGAATTTTAGAGAACTTGGATTGTCATATTGCATGCAAAGGGCTGTTAATATAATAGCCATAGAGTTATAATTTCAACAAGTCACCCACCAAACACAACCTATTCAGTTAATCAAATGCACCTTTTTGATCTCCTGCAGGTATCGGGCGGATACTCAGACATATCAGCCCTATAATAAAGATTGGATCAAAGAGAAGATTTATGTCCTCCTTCGTCGACAGGCTCAGCAAGCAGGGAAATAAGAGGCTGTGTAGCATGGTCATGTGTACAGCGGGCAGTAGAGGGCGTTTTGTTTTGTAATATAGTGGTTTGTGTTTTGTTTATGCTATAGGGGACAATATTTCAGATCACTATCGATAATGTTGTATGTTAAAATCTTTTACTCTTTTTCTATAATATTTTGTTTTTGCATTAACCAGCAGAATTGGAAAGTGACTGGTTGTATGCTTGTACCCCTAAGAATCCTTGCAGAGTCCAGCTGTAACTGCTTGGAAAAGCTGGATTGTGCAAGATTTTTCAAAGCCCCTTTTTGGATGGATTCACTATGCCCTAAATTTAATATTTTAGACAAAAATAATAAAATGACTTGGTAGTTAAAATGTTTCCTGTTTTTTTTTTTGTTTTTTTTTCCTCTCCGTTCATGAATTTAACCAGCATTAAAGTTCACCCCACTTTACTTTACATGCATAGTTCCCTGAGCCTCTTCTAAGGTGGGGTTGCAGGTGTCTGAGTGATTCATTGGAAAATTTTAAATCCCTGATGAGTTGTTTACAATAGGAAATAAGTAATTTTTCCCCTTTTCAAAATCATTCTAAAAAACAATCAGAACAGGAGTGCCATAGAGTAATGGTATGTCAACGAAAAAATAACTCCGTACATGGGGAAAACCTGTCACCCCTGTAGAAAATACACACAACCCCTTATAGGTAATGAATGACTCCGTTCCTAGAAGCTTGGGTCCAGAAAAATGAACGAAAAGTATACTGATGATCATAGATGCTGATGGCGACCATTCAAAAAACCAATAGCAGAATTGCTGTTTTCTCACTTGCCCTCCATGCCAGCACCAGAGGAGGTAAGGGCTCCGCCTCTAATTGGGGCAGGAAACAACACGAGGTTAAATAGCCCCTTCCCGCCTCCCTCCTCCAGTGTTTTTTCATGTCCCAATAGGGCATCAAAAGGTTGCAGCTGGCTGGGCTGGTGTCAGTTGGTTAGCCTACTTTAAAAAGAAATCGCCAGGCAGTGAGTGGTCTCATCTCCACTTTAAAACGCTGCTTCCATCTTCCTTAAACTTGGGACCCAGTTAGCATCCTACATGATTTGGTAAAACAGATGAAAACTATGTGCCGGCTTCGGTCCTCCCGGAGCTCCCCAGCCGGCCGCTCCACCTGTGAAACTGATCCCTTTGCTACTGATAGCGTGCGTTCCATGGTTGAATGCACGCGTACATCACATCCGGAATGACGTACGTCCGCTTGCGGATGCCGGGAGCACCCTGTTACCGGCATCTGCATGTAATAGGCTGCAGTTGCAAAGCTTCCAACAAATTCAGAAGAGGAGCTTGCCACCGATTGGTAGTAATCACGCTAGTCCCAGTGATCCAGGTTGAAGGGCATCCGAACATGAGGCCTCATATCACTCCTATCTTGAGACACCTGCATCCAAATCCTGTGTCGTAGAGCCTAGTGTGTGTCCCAAACCAGTAAGTATTCTGGTAGTTTAACTATTTCCCTCCTTTATTGTTTCAGTGTGAGATAACTAGGAAGCCTAAGAGAGAACCCCTATCTAATAAATGTGCCATATGTCACAAAAAAAACCCTAATCTAATAACAAAAACCCCTATGCCGTTCCTGCACAGAGAATATCATCCGGGAGGATCAACCATCATTTATGGAAGAGATAAGGGAATGGTCAAGCAGGAGATCCAATCCTCTTTGGCTGCTTTCTCTCAGGTGTATTTTCCCTCTCAACCCCCTCCCACTCCTAAGAAAAGGAAAATTGTAATTGTCGGGTAATATCGGAGAGGAAGGAGAATTGCCAGGACCTTCTGCTCCCTAAAAAGAGAAGTGTTTTTCAAGTGAAAATATGCAATAACTTCTTAATGCAGTAAGAAGCACTATGGGGGTAGAAGAGAGAATAGACTTGTACTATCCAGGACGAAATGCTTGCTGGACTACGGGCAAAGAAGAAACTGCTTTCCCATCCATGAAGATTTTCAAGGACTCAATAAAGATGAATGGAAATTTCCTGAAAAACAAGTTTCTTGGCAAGCGGAATTAAAAAATAGATTTCCACTTGATGAAGACAGAGACATTAAAATGGATGGAAGTGCCTAAAATTGACATCCTGGTTGCTAAAGTGGGAAAGAGGACTATCCTACCCTTTGAAGATTCTTTGCAATTAAAGAACCCACTAGATAGAAACAATGACGGCCTATTGAAGTAATGGGAAGCTTCTGCCTTACTACGAGTAAATATAAGGGCGACCTATGTCGCAAGATCCATCTATAGATTATTACATCAGTTAGATGGTCACCTGAGGGAATGAACCCTTAAAGATGTTGCTTCCATTCTGTTACTAGCTAAGGCAACAGGGTTCCTAGCTGACGCTTCGGCTTTATCCATCAGGATCGCTTTTAGAGCAGGAGTGCTTTCTAATACAGTTAGAACAGCCATCTGGTGAAAAATGTGACCCTTGTCAAAAACAAAACCATGTACTATCCCCTTCCAAGAGGAATGTGTTTGGGCCGGACTTAGATGACATCTTGGAAAAGGCTTCTGATGAAAGGAAGACCCTTCCGGAACCTGAAGTTTCAAAGAAAAAGTTTCAAACACCTAATACAGTGGAAGATAACAAAAAAACTGGATTCTTCTATAGAGGAAGGGTTCAAAATAGAATTTATCGCCTATCCCCCCATGTGGGTATCACGTCCCTTTCTAGTTAAGAAACCCAACTCCTACAGGAAAATCCTAAATCTCAAGCCCTTAAACAGATTTATAGCTTACCACAAGCTCAAGATGGAATCTATAAAATCTGCAATACCCCTGATAGGTCAAGATTTTATGATTGCTACAATAGACCTACAGGATGCATACTATCGCATCCCTATTCATCGGAAATATCAAAAATTCCTAAGGTTTGCCATACTGGAAAATCAAAAAGTAGTGCAATACCAGTTCAGGGCCCTCCCATTTGGAATATTCGCTACCAGAATATTCTCAAAAGTGATGGTGGAGATAGTGGCCTTCCTGAGGCTTCAAGGTATTCAGATCATTCCTTATTTAGACTACCTTCTCTTTGTCGCACCTAATGCTACTTGCCTAAAAAAAGCACATCATCCAGACACATCAGATCCTTCAGAGTCTGGGTTGGATTATAAATATAAAAAAATCAGACCTATTCCCTTCAAAAATATTTTTTTTCTAGGTATTTTCCTGGATTCCCACAGACAAATGCCTTATCTCCCACAGGAGAAGATAATTTTGTTGACACAAAAAATAAGTTACATACTACAACAGACACAGATATCCATAAGGATGGCAATGTCAGTCTTCGGGTTCATGACATCCTGTATCCAAGCTGTAGCATGGTGTCAAGCTCACTCCAGAGTATTGCAAGACTTAATATTATTAAAGTGGAACAGATATCTTTTCCTAGACAGAAAGAACTTGCTGACAAGGTAGGTAACAATCGGGGGGGGGGGGGGGTTGGCAATCTATTGCCACCAGTATCCTGTGAAAACTATAACTACGGATGCAAGCAAAAGGGGATGGGAGCAACACTAGGGAGAGGTTCTTTTCAAGTCCTCACTCGTCAAACTTCAGAGAATTAGGGGCAGTCCTGTAATCCCTGAAGGTAAAGGAACATCTTATCCAAAATTCTCACGTGAGGGTTTATTTGGACGTAGTGACGACAATTGCATACCTGAGACATCAATGAGGCACCAGACAGAAAAACCTGCAGATCCTAGCGGGTCAAATGATTTCTTGGGCAGAGCCTCAGCTTTCATCCCTCTCAGATCTCCACCTCAAAGGTTCCTCAAACATCCAGGCAGATTTATTATAAAGTTTGGAAGAAATTTCTTTCCTGGTGTGGGGATGAGAAACCACATATTCTTCATCCCAACATAGCAAAAGTTCTGGACTTCCTTCAAGCAGGTCTTGAGAAGGGTTATATTTCGATCAGGATCAAAATATTTATTTGTAGGAGCCTACCGGCTATCATTAACCCCTTCCCCCTGCTGGCATTCTGGGCCCTAATGTCCAAGCCATTTTTTAGATTTTTCCATTGTCACATTCGAAGAGCTGTAACTTTTTTATTTTTGCGTCGGCATAGCTGTATAAGGTCTTGTTTTTTGCGGGACGACTTGCAGTTTTTATTGGTACCATTTGAGAGTAGATGCGACTTTTTGATCACTTTCTATCACATTTTTTTTAAGTCAGGATTAACAGAAAACAGCAATTTTTCCATTGTTTTTTATTTTATTTTTTACGGCGTTCACAGTGCGGGTTAAATAATGTAACAGCTTTATAGTCGGGGTCGTTACGGACGCGGCGATACCAAATATGTGTAACTTTTTTTGCTTTATTGTAGTTTTTTTTAATAGTAAAACATTTTGTAAGGGGAAAAGCTGGGTTTTTCATTTTTTTTTTTTCACTTTTTTTTTTAATTAACTTTATTAAACTTTTTTTACTAGTCCCACTAGGGGACTTCACTATCCTCCGATCGCTATTATAATACACTGCAATACTTTTGTATTGCAGTGTATTACTGCCTGTCCGTTTAAAACGGACAGGCATCTGCTAGGTCATGCCTGCGGCATGATCTAGCAGGCATTCGCTGCAGGCAGACCTGGGGGTCTTTATTAGACCCCCGGCTGCCATAGAAGACACAGACACTCGGCGATTTTATCGCCGGGTGTCAGTGAGATGAGAGGGAGCTCCCTCCCTCTCTCCAAAACCATTCAGATGCGGTGCTCGCTATTGTGCACCGCATCTGAAGGGTTAAACAGGTGAGATCGATACTAATATCGATCTCACCCGGCAGAGCAGGGACGCCCCCAGCCCTCAGCTGCTTCTGGCAGCTGAGAGCAGGGAGATTTCACGGCTCCCTGCTCTGTTTACTTTATTCTACAGCAGCGACGTAGTTTGGCGGCGCTCTAGAATAAAGCCCACTAATGACCGCCGTAAAAAGACGTATCGGCGGTCATTAAGGGGTTAAAGAAGAAGATTCTAGTCCTCACCTGGGACCTAAATATTGTGTTAAATGGACTAACTTTACCTCCGTTTGAACCTTCTACTGAAATTAGGTAGCTATCGTGGAAAGCATCTCTTCTAGTGGCAGTCACTACGGCACGCAGAGTGGGAGAAATTCAAGCCCTCTCCATAAGACAACTATATCTAAAAAATTATGGAAGACAGAATCCTTTTCCGTCCTGACCCCAACTTTTTACCAAACGTGGTATCAGAATTCCACATGTCCCAGGACATTGTACTTCCATCTTTCTGTCAAAATCCTAAGAATAAAAAGGAAGCGAAGTTCAACTCCGATGTAGGCAAAGCCATACTAAAATATTTAGAATTGACAAATTCTTGGCGGACAGATCAAAATCTCTTTATCCAGTTCTGGGGGTCAAATAAAGGCAAAAAAGCTTCCAGAACTTCCATTGCAAACTGGATTAAGAAAGCAATCCTAGAAACGTATCAGATCCAAGATCTTAATCCCCCAGAAAATCTCAGCGCTCACTCCACCAGAGCAATGTTTGTAACTTGGGCGGAAAGAGGTGATGCTGCATTGGACCAGATCGGCAGCTACTTGGTCTTCTGTCTATACATTCACTAACCACTACAGACTTAATTTGGCTTCTGTTGAAGATCTTTCCTTTGGGAGGAGAGTTCTTCACGCTATAGTCCCCCACCCTAATACATTTTCATTTGTTAACTCTCCTGTGGTTCTGTCATGGAGGGTAAGTGAGAAAAAAAAAATAGACTTACCTGTAATTTGGGTTCTAAGAAACCCTCCATGACAGCACCCTGAGTTTCCCCTCCCCCGTATTATTATTTATAAGTGATCAATGTGATTATGAAATAATAAGTATGTTGAATCTCTATGCCACATGGTAATTTGAAATACACTGAGGGGGAGGCGGGAAGGGGCTATTTAACCTCTTTAGTTGTTTCCTGTCCCAATTAGAGGCGGAGCCCTTACCTCCTGTGGTGCTGTCAGAGGGTTTCTTAGAAACTGAATTACCGGTAAGTCTAATTCTATATTTTTTTTTCTATTCCCCCTAGAAAGTTAATAAAAGTTAATTAATAAGTTATGTACCCCCAAATGGTGCCATTGAAAAATACAAGTCATCCAGCAAAAAAAGCCCTCATGGCTTTGTCGACAGAAAAATAAAACAATTATGGCATTCAGAATGTGGCGAAACCAAAACGGAAAAATACTTGAAAATACTTGTAGGCCTTGGGCCTAGTTCACATCATATTTTTTCCTTCTGTTGGAGGTATACCTCACATGGACAGTGACATCAGGAACTTTGCGATGTCTGTGTCCCCGGCCAGAGTGTCGAAAGCACTTTAGCCAGGTACTTCAGCCGTCGAGAAGTCTCTGACGACGCTATCCATATATGGACAGTGATGTCCGGAGCATTACAAAGCTGGAGTCCCTGGCCAGGGACTCTAGACACAACCTAGATGGGGGCCCTATATTCCCTGCGACCGCAGGAACTTTAACCCCTTCCCTCCACAGCCAATTTGTTTCATTTTCGGTTTTTCCTCACCGCCTTCCAAAAGCCATAACTTTTTTTTTATTTTTGTTTTTTTATAACTTTTTCAAAGAAAAAACTATTTTTGTGTCGCCATATTCTGAAGACCATAACTATTTTTAAATATATTTTCAGCAATTGAGGGCTTATTTTTTTGTGGCACGAGCTGTAGTTTTTTTTGGTACCATTTTGGGGTACATGTGACTTTTTAATCACTTTTTATTACATTTTGCCTCTAGCCTATGATAGTACCCCTGGTGAGTACTTCCCATTCAATGGACCAGAAACCTGAGAAGATAAAAGTGCACACACCTCTCCACACACCCAGTTTAGGTCTCCTGTCCTCTGGATGGGATAGCCTGGGAATCGCTTAAGAAATTACCAATGACACACTTTACCTATTGGGGCTTCTCTTGCTGTATAAGAGAGCAGCAGATAGTCTGGGGCTAGCCTCCATTCTTTCCCGGGTGTCACTTCTGTGAGATGACTGGTTGGTGCGTCTTCTGGCCAACTCTGGTGGGGGTATGCTTCCCCTAATGCCATGGCCGTTGCACCTGCAGGCAGGTTGCTCTGGCAGAACACTTGGCAAGGTGTACTGTTATGGAGGAGGAAATTACAGGTCACGTTCGTTCTGAGTTTTTCATCACTTCTGGTGACGCGATATGTCCAGGAAGTGCCCAGCCCGGTGACTCTAGCGGGAGGAGGGACTTAGGAGCGCCGAAACGCCTGAGAACTACCCCCACCAGTCCACAGCCTATTTAGGCTGGAATTAAACATGGGTCCTGGTACTTCAAAGCCAAGATGTTGGATCCAGTAGCGGATGCCGCAGGTTGCATTGACTGTTTAGAGGCCACCAGATCCTCCAGTGCAGTACGTTTTTTCAGGAGGAATGTCTCCTCTCCAATATGGTAGGACAAAATTCTTTATTAACTATTTTTTGTGTTTGTTAAGGCGTGAGAGAAGGGCCTAGGAAAGCGGTGCCTAAAACTCATAATAGAGAATGAGCAAAGTGTAAAAAGAAGTTGCCTATATCTTAGTCCTTATGCCAGCCCTGTTTAAATATTGTCATGGCAGAAGAATCCTCTAGCCTAGCCTCTAGCATTAAAAATATTGTACGGGCTGAAGTTAAGAGTTCTCTAAAACGCCTTAAAAAAGAGGGATTTTCTAAGTACTTCCTCTGGATGCACAGGCAGGTCAGACTCCTCTTCAGATAAAATCGTTTTAACGGAAGATGGCGAGTTAGACTCAATCGCTCATTCATCTTCTGATGATATGGGGGAAAAAACTAAATCATGAATATCAAAGACCCTAAAGCATTCTGGTCCATTTAGGAAGTCCTGTTTGAGGTCCTTGGCCTTTAGGAAGCAAAGATTTTTCTCTATACATAAAAATCTAGCTAGTTTAGTTAAGAGAGAATAGAAAAACCCTGGCAGAAGATTTGTTACCAAAAATCTTTAAACTTAAATATCCGTTTGAATAGGTAGTTTTCAAAGACTGGGATAAAGCCCCCAGAATAGATGCTTTAGTGACAAAGCTATCTAGAAAAAGTTCCCTTTCTTTTGAGGAACTTGGCTCGTTACCTGACATGGACAGAAAAGCTGACTATTACCTTAAAAAAAATCTGGGAGGCCTACGCTGCAGCCTTTAACCCCGGCATAGCTGCCATCTGTGTTGCCAGTTCCCTCAGAATATGGGTTTCACAATTGGAACTACATATCAGAGATAAGACTTCAAGGGTACAAATTCTATCCTCTAAACCGGTTTTACCCAGGGAGGTGGATTTACTGGCAGACTCTTCAGTAGATTGTCAGGTTATCTGCTAAAGTTCTGCCCTGTCTAATTGTGCCAGAAGGGCTACATGGCTGAAGTTGTGGAAAAGGGACACTGGATCTGAGGGCAGGCTCTGCTCACATTCATGCTCAGGAGACTCTTTTTGGTCCTCCCCTGGATGATATCATTGAAAAATCCGATAAAGAAATTAAATTTCTTTTGTCCATACAAGGAAGCAAAATCAAAGAAACCAGAATCAGGATTATAATAAAAATTAAAATCTAGATTTCCTGAAAAAAGGAAAGAGTTTTCTGTTTACACCCCAAAATTATTCCAGAAACAAAGAATGATAACGGCCCAGAGGAACAGTAGGAGATAGATTAGCTCTTTTTCTTTAACAATGGCAGCAAATCTCCACAAACGGCTAGGTCCTAAACATAATAGCTTCAGGCTATAGAAATTGAACTAAGCAGCTTGGTTACCACAAAAGTTCAGGGAGACCCTCTAAAGCAGGAGATTATATCATGTCCATGGTCGCGGGCCGTCAGGCTCACTCACCTCCTGACGGCCCCAGACATGAATCTGTGAACGCTGGTCCCCATCTCCTCAGGAGATGCCAGCGTTTACTTACGCTTCTCACTTACGCTTGTGCCCGCTCTTAAAGGGCCAGCGCGCGCACCTGAATTAAAGTACAAAATTAGCCCATGAGCCCCTGGACTATAAGAGGGGTCCAGCACCTTCCTGCCTTGCCTGAGCTTTGTTGTCGTTACCCTAGTCTGTCTATGCAAATGGTCTCCTAAGTGTTTTCCAGTTCCAAGTGTTTCCCGCTCCTGCTACCTGTAACCTGTATCCCGTGCTATCCTGGTCAAGTGCCATATTGAGTTGGAGTCGTGCTGCGCTGAGTACCACGCCTGTCCTGCTTCACCACGCATGTTGTCCGCCGGCTGCCTAAATTCAGCCGAGCCTGTCTGCTACTGTCTGAGCTACCACAGGTACACCTATACGAACTATACACTGTGTCCTGTTGGCCAGCTGCCATACCGTCAAGGCGGTGCGGCCCAGTGGGTTCACATACCCAACGTGACAGATTATAGAATCAGAGTTTATTTCTCTTAAAGAAAAGGTTCTGTTTCCTGTCCCTTTGGAAGAGCAATGTAGGGGATTTTATTTCCCTGAATTTCTCTTAAAAAACTCAATGGTATTTTTCAGGTGATTATAAATGTAAAATATAATTTAACCCCTTCCCGACATCTGCTGTGTATATATACGGTGCACGGCGGGTGGGGAAGTATGGAGTGGGCTCACAGGCTGAGCCCGCCCTATAGACCGAGCGTATCAGCTGTGTGTTACAGCCGACGCTTCAAGGGTAACGGGCAGGATCCCGCTCGTTTAACACGTTAAATGCCTAGAAACATGGAGGTGGTCTCCTGTAACGTTGCAACTCCCTCCGTGACGCGATCCTGGGGTGCTGTTGGTTGGCATGGCAGCTTTGGGGCCTGATGAAGGCCCCCAGGTCTGCCATCTTTGTACTCGTATGAAGCCCTGCCTCCGGGCTTCATACGATGGATCGTTCAAATCCCCCTAGGGAGACAAGTAAAGAACAGTAAAATAAAGTATTTTTTTTAATAAATCCAACAATAAAAAATAAATTAAAAGTAAAAAAAAAGAAAAAAATTTCCCTCAAGCACAATGTAAAAAAAAAGTAGGAATTAGACCTGCCGGTAATTGTATTTCCATCATAACAGCATCACAGGAGGTTGCCCTATTGACCTCTATATGGACAGGAAGACAGAGAGGTTAAAAGGCCGCTCCACCCACTTGTCAGTGTTTTTTTCCAATTACTATGCCAGGATGGATGCAACCCTATTTTATTTTTAGGGATAATAACTGACATGTTAATTTCACAAATCAGATATTTAAATAAAGGAAAGGAATGTAAGGGTGATGTCATGATGGATTCCTGGAAATACAATTACCGGTAGGTCTAATCCTACTATCCAGTACGTCCCTCATGACAGCACCACAGGAGCAATACCAAATTATAATGCTCAGGGCGGGACTACAGATTGGAGGACTTTCCGTCCAAAACTAAGATCCGTATTTGACAGAATGTCCAATCTATTGTGTCTTCAAAAGGTATGATAGTTCGACCAGGAGGCAGCTCTGCAGAACTGGTCCATAGAGGCTTCTGTTCTTTCTGCCCAAGAGGATGAGACTGCTCTTGTTGAATGAGCTTTTATGCCTAGAGGAGCTTGAGTCCTTGAGAACTGTAGACTTCTTAAATCGTAATCTTTACACATCTTGCTAGAGAGCTTTTTGAAGCTTTAATTTATAGGACAAATACATTTTTATGTTGTCTCCAGGGGGATGTTACCTCCAGGTAACGGAGTACGTGCTGTCTAACATCCAGGGAATTGTACCTTTGTTCAGTGGCGTAACTACCGCTGTAGCAGCCGTAGCGGCTGCTACGGGGCCTGCAGCATGAGGGGGCATGGCCGGAGGCTCCGCTAGCAGCCGCTATGGCTGCTACAGCGCGACGCCACTGAACACAATGGCAGAGCAGGGAGGTATCTCCCCGCTCTGCCATTAAACAAGACATGTATCCCCTATCCACAGGATAGGGGATACATGTGTGATCGCTGGCAGCGATAGGGAGAACGGGGGACCGAAAGTCCCCTGAAGTTCTCCATCACAAACCTCGGACTTCCGGGATCTGTGTCGGCAGCTCCGTAGAAATGAATGGAGCGCTTGTGCGCATGCGTGACCAGCGCTGTTTTCATTTTTATTGAGCTGCGCAGACACCGGAAGTCTGAGGTTAGTCATGGAGAACTTCGGGGGACTTTCGGTCCCCCGTTCTCCTTATCGCTGCCAGCGATCCCACATGCATCCCCTATCCTGTGGATAGGGGATACATGTCTATTGTAGGACACACTATAGGTCACTATTGGCCACTTTTGACCTTCCTGACAGAGCCTCATTTTTCAAATCTGACATGTTTCACTTTATGTGGTAATAACTCCGGAATGCTTTTACCTATCCAAGTGATTCTGAGATTGTTTTCTCGTGACACATTGGACTTTATGTTACTGCCAAAATTTGCCCGATACATTCAGTATTTAATTGTGAAAAATACCAAAATTTAGCGAAAAATTGCAAAAATTAGCATTTTTCTCAATTTAAATGTATCTGCTTGTAAGACAGGCAGTTATACCACACAAAAATGTTGCTAACTAACATCCCCCATATGTCTACTTTAGATTGGCATCGTTTTTTGAACATCATTTTATTTTTCTAGGGCGTTACAAGGCTTAGAACTTTAGCAGCAATTTCTCACATTTTCAAGAAAATTTCAAAATGCTATTTTTACAGGGGCCAGTTCAGTTGTGAAGTGGCTTTGAGGTCCTTAGATATTAGAAACCCCCAATAAGTCACCCCATTTTAAAAACTGCACCCCTCAAAGTATTCAAGACAGCATTTAGAATGTTTCTTAACCCTTTAGACATTGCGCAGGAATTAAGGCAAAGTAGAGGTGAAATTTACAAAGTTAATTATTTTTTTCCAGAAATTCATTTTGAATCCATTTTTTTTGTACCACAGAATGTTTTACCCAAGAAATGCAACTCAATATTTATTGCCCAGGTTCTGCAGTTTTAGGAAATATCCCACATGTGGCTTTAGTGTGCTACTGGACTGAAGCACCGGCCTCAGAAGCAAAGGAGCACCTGGTGGATTTTGGGCCTCCTTTTTATTAGAATATATTTTAGGCACCATGTCAGCTTTGAACAGGTCTAGTGGAACTAAAACAGTGGAAACACCCCAAAAGTGACCCCATTTGGGAAACTACACCCCTCGAGGAATTTATCTAGGGGTGTAGCAAGCATTTTGACCGGCCAGTTTTTTTGCAAAAATTTTTGGAACTAGGCCATGAAAATTAAAATCAACATTTTTTCAAATAAAATGTAGGTTTAGCTAATTTTTTTTCATTTTCAAAAGAACTAAAGTAGAAAAGGCACCACAACATTTGTAGAGCAATTTCTCCCGAGTAAAACAATACCCCACATGTGGTAATAAACGGTTGTTTGGACACATGGCAGGGCTTAGAAGGGAAAGAGCGCCATTTGGCTCTTGGAGCTCAAATTTAGCAGGAATGGTTTGCGGAGGCCATGTCACATTTGCAAAGCCCCTGAGGTGACAAAACAGTGGAAACCCCCAACAAGTGACCCCATTTTGGAAACTATACCCCTCGAGGAATTTATCTAGGGGTGTAGCATGCATTTTGACTGGCCAGTTTTTTTGCAAACATTTTTGGAACTAGGCCATGAAAATGAAAATCTACATTTTTTTCAAATAAAATGTAGGTTTAGCTAATTTTTTTTTCATTTCCAAAAGAACTAAAGTAGAAAAAGCACCACAACATTTGTAGAGCAATTTCTCCTGAGTAAAACAATACCCCACATGTGGTAATAAACGGTTGTTTGGACACACGGCAGGGCTTAGAATGGAAAGAGCGCCATTTGGCTCTTGGAGCTCAAATTTAGCAGGAATGGTTTGCGGAGGCCATGTCACATTTGCAAAGCTCCTGAGGGGACAAAACAGTGAAAACCCCCAACAAGTGACCCCATTTTGGAAACTACCCCTTGAGGAAATTATCTAGCGGTATAGTGAGCATTTTGACCCCACAGGTTTTTTTGCAGAAATTTTTGCAAGTAGGCTGTGAAAATGAAAATCTACATTTTTTCAAATAAAATGTAGGTTTAGCTAATTTTTTTTCATTTCCACAAGGACTAAAGGAGAAAAAGCACTGTAACATTTGTAAAGCATCTTCTCCCGAGTAAAACAATACCCCACATGTGGTAATAAACGGCTGTTTGGACACACGGCAGGGCTGAGAAGGGAAAGAGCGCTATTTGGCTTTTGGAACTCAAATTTAGCAGGAATGGTTTGCGGAGGCCATGTTACATTTGCAAAGCTCCTGAGGGGACAAAACAGTGGAAACCCCCAACAAGTGACCCCATTTTGGAAACTACACCCCATGAGGAAATTATCTAGGGGTACAGTGAGCAGTTTGACCCCACAGGTGTTTTACAGAACTTATTGTAAGTAGGCCGTAAAAATGAAAATCTACATTTTTTCAAAGAAAATGTAGGTTTAGGTATTTTCTTTTAATTTCCACAAGGACTGAAGGAGAAAAAGCACCGTAACATTTGTAAGGCATCTTCTCCCGAGTAAAACAATACCCCACATGTGGTCACAAACATCTGTTTGGACACACGGTAGGGCTCAGAATGGAACTAGCACCATTTGGATTTTGGAATGGTTTCTGGGTGCCATGTCACATTTGCTGAGCCCCTGTAGTACTAGTACAGTGGAAACACCCCAAAAGTGACTCCATTTGGGAAACTACACCCCCTAAGGAATCATCTAGGGGTATAGTGAAAATTTTGATCCCAAAGGTTTTTTGCTGAATTAATTAGAATTAAGCCATGAAAATGAAAAAAACTTTTTTTTTCCAGCAAGATGTAGTTTTAGATACACATTTTTCATTTTTACAAGGAATAGAAAAGAAAAAGCACCCCAACATTTGTAAAGTAATTTCTCCCGAGTACGGTAACACCCCATATGTGGTTATAATCAGCTGTTTACGTATATGGGAGCATTCAGAAGAAAAGGAGCGGTATTTATATTTTGGAGCGTAGATTTTGCTGGAATGGTTTGCGGACGCCATGTTGCATTTGCAAAACCCCTGATGTACCAAACAAAAGTGACCCCGTTTTAGAAACTAAACCCCTAAAGGCATTTATCAAGGGGTGTAGTGAGAATTTAGACTCCACAGGTGTTTTTCAGAAATGAATACGCAGTGGATTGTGCAAAGTGAAAATTGCAATTTCTCCACTGATCTGCCCATTCACCGCACAAGATGTTGTGCCCCTAGAGAATCTTACCCCATAAATTGTTAAGCGGGTTCTCCCGGGTATGGTAATACCTTAATTGTGGACATAAATTGCTGTTTGGGCACACTGTAGGGCTAAGAAGGGAAAGACCGCCATTTTCAGCATGGATTTTGCTTGGTAATAGTTCTGTTTGGGGTTTTGCTGGTATTTCCGTTTATAATGTGGTGGCATATGTAATCTGTGAGGAGTACATCAGGCTATATGTAATCTGTGCGGAGTACATCAGGGTATATGTAATCTGTGCGGAGAACATCAGGGCATAATAAGAGGGTATAATAATGGGGTAAATAATACAATTATCCATAGATGTGTGTTACGCTGTGAAGCAATCCGTTATGCACAGGCCGGTGTCACACTGATAAACGGTTTCTTTCTTATCCCCCTTTTGTAACACTCTGCACCTTTTGGGGACTTTTTCTCCTTCGTAGTTTGGGAAATATTACTGGGAAAGTTTTGCGCTGGTATAATACGGGCGCCCTCGCTTCCAGCGGATGTGCTATGTCCATTCCCTTTCCTAGTTCCTAAATACTAGGGCCCTGAAACTGCAGGAATGTTCCCCTCCGGCCTGCGCATTGAGATGTTTTTTCATCACCGCATTACTAGGGCCGTAACTTTTTTGTTTTTCAGTTGATTGAGCGGTGTGTGGGCTTGTTTTTTGCGAGACGGGCTGTAGATTTTATTGGTACCATTTTAGAACACATACGACTTTTTGATCACTTTTTATTTCATTTTTTGGTAAAGGAAATTACCAAAAACAAGCAATTCTGGAATAGTTTTTTATTGGGTTTTTTATCGGCATCCACAGTGCGCCCTAAATTACATGTTAGCTTTATTCTGCGGGTCGATACGATTACGGCGATACCAAATTTATATAGTTTTTTTTATGTATTGCAGCTTTTGCACAATAAAATCACTTTTTTTATAAAATCATTTGTTTTCTGTGTCGCCATATTCTAAAACCCATAACTTTTTTATTTTTGCGTGCACGAAACTGTGTCAGGGATTATTTTTTGCGGGACGGATTGCCGTTTTTATTAGTACTATTTTGGAGTAAATGTGACTTTTTGATCACTTTTTATAGCATTTTTTGGAAGGAGATGTGACCTAAAAACAACGATTCTGGCGCTGTTTTTCATGGTTTTTTTTACCGCGTTCACCGTGCGGGATAAATTACATAATAGTTTTGTAGTTTGGGTCGTTACGGACGCGGCGATACCAATTATGTATAGTTTTTTTTATTTTTACGTTTTTTCCCATAATAAAAGACTTACTATGGGAAAAAAGTCAGTTTAGCTTTATTTTTATTTGAAATGTGTGTGTTTTTATTGTTTTACCACATTTTTATTAACTTTTTTTACTTGTCCCACTAGGGGACATGAGGGCCTGATGCCCCGATCGCTACTCTAATACACTGCACTACATACGTAGTGCAGTGTATTAGCGCTGTCCGTTATTCACTGACAGCAAGCCTATGAGGACACGCCGCAGGCGGGTCCTCATCGGCTCCCGTACAAGGCAGACTTGGACGCCATTTTCTGGCGTCCGATTGCCACAGCAACCTAGCGATTGCATCACTGGGTTGCCGGTCGGGTGAAAACCTCTATTGAGCGCAGCATCTGAGGGGTTAATCTGCCGGATCGGAGAATAGCTCCGGTCCTGGCAGTTACAGGAGGGTGCCAGCTGTATAATACAGCTGTCACCCCGCGGTGATGGTGCCGGCTCTGCTTCTGAGCCCGCACCATCACTGCGCCATACATATACCGTGCTTTGCGGGAAGCACCTCCCGACAGCGCCGTATATATACGGCGGATGTCGGGAAGGGGTTAAAATGGGGATATTGGGCAAATCTTTATTTTCACAATTAACTTTCTTACCTTATAAACTGCATAGAAAAATGCTACTGAGCAAATAATTGTATCCTGGGATTTCACACATAAGATCATGGAGAAACATAAGAGACACTGTTTGTGCAGAGACAGGATACTGCAGGCGTAATATTACATATAGCAGGAACACGTGTGGTATTAAATGCTTGTTTTACTTCAGTATTAACGTTTCCTTATAAAGTCAATAGGGAAAAATACCACAGAAATGAAGACTTAAAAAGTGCGGCAGTTTCCAGGAAACCAAATCAGGCCACAAATCTATAATATCACTATTTTTCTGTTTGACATAGAATAAATCATTCACTTTCCCCACACACATAAAAGCTTGTTGCTTTATTAAAACAAACACAAAAACTGTCATTGGTTTGATCCGAGCCTACCCTCATAGTTTACCGAGTGGTACAAACCAGTTGGCAGCATCTGATTGGACGGTTTGAATGATCCCTTCCTCAGAGTTACACTGCACCAGTCATCTCCATAGAACTGCAGATGTCAGTTGGTGTCGGTTGGGCGGATAATAGACGGCGAGAGACACGAGGTCTGTGTAAGAGACAACGTTTATATGTAACTGACCGCAAATATGGCAGATAAGAGCTTTTATAAAGAGAGATCTAGTGATGAAATCCGTCAAAGCTGGATAGAACTGGAGGAAAGTCTCTCAGCTTATGTGGAAGCAGTAAATGACTCTACAATTTGTCGTTTACACAAGGACATTCCCAAGAAACTTTCCTCATCCTCTGTTCTAATATTATACCATACTCCTAAAATGAACAGACCTGACATTATAGCTGGTTAATGATTGTTACTTCACAGCAGGGCCGCAGCATCAATGAGGCGAGATGAGTCCTGCACTTAGGGGCATAACTAGGAAAGACTGGGCCCCATAGCAAACCTTTGACTGGGTACCCCTCCCCTGGGTGCCACACACAGCCCCCCTTGTAGATAGTGCCTCCCTGTAGATTGTGCCATACAGCCACCCCTACAGATTGTGCCAAACAGCCCCCCTGTAGATTGTGCCATACAGCCCCTGAAGATTGTGCCATACAGCCCCTGCAGATTGTGCCATACAGCCCCCTGTAGATTTTGCCATACAGCCCCCCTGCAGATTGTGCCATACAGCCCCCTGTAGATTTTGCCATACAGCCCCCTTGCAGATTGCGCCATACAGCCCCCTGTAGATTTTGCCATACAGCCCCCCTGTAGATTGTGCCATAAGGCACCCTGTAGATTGTGCCATACAGCCCCCCTGTAGATTGTGCCATACAGCCCCCCTGTAGATTGTGCCATACAGCCCCCCCCTGTAGATTGTGCCATACAGCCCCCCTGTAGATTGTGCCATACCGCCCCCTGTAGATTGTGCCATACCGCCCTCCTGTAGATTGTGCCATACAGCCCTCCCTGTATTTTATGCCATACAGCCCCCTGTAGATAGTGCCATACAGCCCCCCTGTAGATAGCACCTACCTCCCCCTTGAAGATAGCGCCACTTAAACAAATAAAACAAAAAAAAATTAGATTTACCTAGGCCCTGTTCCCGTGATGAATGGAGCTTCTCCAAAGAATCCTCAATCCCGAAGGGATCCATGAGTAGACTGGCGTGATCCAGTGACGTCGTCACGCCGGCCTGCGCAGGGATCCAGTCCCTGCGCCTGATAGGTTGCAGGCCGAATGTGGCCTGTTGGTCGTAGCCTAGTAAATGGCAGAGCTGGGCGATATCTCCATTCTCTGCCATAGTGCATTCCTCCCAAGTTTTAAGTATCTCAGAAAGCGACAACCACAGTATCATGCTTCCATAGTGCCTCCCACACTGCATAATACCAAATAGTTGCACCCACACAGTATAATGCCCCATAGCTGCGACCATACAATATAATGCGCCCATAACTGACACCATACAGTATAATATCCCCATAGCTGCCACCATACGTATACTGCCCCACAGATGCCCCCATACAGTATAAAGCCAACACAGATGCCCCCATACAGTATAAAGCCAACACAGATGCCCCCATACAGTATAATGCCCACACAGATTCTCCCATGCAGTATAATGCCCATACAGATGCCCCCATGCAGCATAATGTCCAAACAAATTCCCTCATACAGCATAATACCCCATAGCTGCACCCATGCAGCATAATGCCCCCATAGCTACCACATACAGTATAATGCACCCATACAGTATAATGCCTCGATAGCTGTCCCCCATACAGCTTAATGCCCCCATAGCTGCCCCCATGCAGCATAATGGCCCCATAGCTGCACCCATACAGCATAATGGCCCCATAGCTGCCCCATACAGTATAATACCCCCTAGCTGCCCTTACTAGCACCACATTATGCCCTATAGATAGTACCCCTTTATAGTCCCAGAGTGTTCATGCAGATAGCACCCCCGCACACTCCTCTGTAGATTGCGCCATTCGGACTCCCTCTAGGAGCGGAATCCCCAGCCAGAGCAGAGGCCAGATATTCCACTCCTAGAGGGAAGCCCTGATGTCCCTGTCCATACAATAAATTTTTTGTATGGGATGGTTACGCCATTTTGAGATGGTTTGTTCTGTTAACCCATAGGTATTTCAACACCTTACCTAACTGATATCTTCTCCGTGTATGACCTTTTTTTATCAGCTTTTTCATTGTGGCTGGTAAAATGAACAGTAAGGTCATTGTAGTTGTCATGGTCGCATTGTGGCTGTTGTAGAGGAATAGTGGCTGCCATGAGGACAAAGTACCTGGCATAGGGCACTGTGGCTGCCATATGGGCATTGACTGCATTGTAAGTGTCATGGGGAATTGTGATTGGTTTGTATATAAGCCATTGGGGGCATTGTTGCTATTATTGGGGTCATCGTGGTTGTCATGGGGGTATTGTTATTGGCATAAGAGTCATTGAAGGCATTGTGAACCCCAAATTCAAGAAACAGCTCAGCAAATTCAATACTAAAGTCCAGGCTTGAATATTGGTTTGAATGGAGCCATCCTGTATTTGGTGATTTGGATCCACACATGGTCTCCATGACAACCCTGTACCTGACAGAAATCACAGCAGGAAGTTTTACTACATGGGCTTTGAGCCTGTGTCTTGAAGCGATCACATCTCAGCACAGAAGTAAGTTATTAAATGATCTTTTTCACATTTTCAGTGTACATTAAGGGTATTTTGTCTTCTGGTGGACATCTCTTTACTATCAGGACAGGTTATTTGTAGCATGACTTATGTAAGCCATAACACCTATAGAACAGTTCCCTCTTTGGCTAGGGCTACATGGCAAAATCCAATCACCCACAAACCGACCTCAGTGCTTCGCTATAAAAACAAAGTCATGAGGTTCCTTGCAACTATGGCAAAAAGTCCGCCATGGTTACATTTTTTACGGTTGCAAGGTCGCTTGCGACTTTTTCTTCCATTGGGAAATATGAAGGCGGAATTGTTAAGCAAAAAGTGGAGTAAATGCCGTACACCAAATTTATTATGTGTTTTTGCACTTTTTGCACCTTCTTTGGGAATTTAAAGTGTCTAGAAACAGGGGTGTGGCTAAGAGGAGTTGTAAAAGGGGCCAAATTTATTAACATCTAGCACCATTTCTGGTGCAAAAGGCCAACAGGTCTGTCATTTGTGTGCTACTATAAATCTTGCCAGATTGCATGGTAAAGACACCTAGGGGGACTAAACGTAAATTTAAGTATAGGTTTACATAAAAGACCTTTTACCAAATTATGCAAACAACAAAAAAAGTAAATATAACTGGTCTCGCCGCATCCGTAAAAATACAAACTATCAAAATATCACGGAATTTAACTGTAAACACCGTAGGGGAAAAAAAAAATCAGTGCTAGAATTGCTGTTTTTTGGTTACTTTGCTTCCCCAAAAATTTGAATAAAAAGTGATCAAAAAGTCATTTGTCCCCCGAAATGGTACCAATAAACAAACCTTAACACAGCACTATCTATGGAAAAACAAAAAAAGTTATGGGTTTTAGAATTTGTCGACATAAAACTATTTTTTTTTAAAGAAATTGTTTTTTATTTGTAAAAGTAGTAAAACAAAAAAAAATCTATAACTTTTGACATCTCTGTATTCATACTGATCCACGGACTAAAGTTAACATGTAAATTTTACCTCACAGTGAACACCGTAAAAACGAAACCCCAGTTGACGTAATTGCAGGTAAAGGGATTGTCCCAAGATTAATATTTATCACCTATCCACAGAATAGGAGATAAATGTCTTCTTGATGGATCCCCTACTGATCACATGAACGGGGGTCCTAAATCCCCCATGTCTCCTCACTGCACGATCGCATTGGGGGGAGCTTGGATGGAGTACCAGCATGCACCCTGCTGCTCCATTCAAAGTCTATGGAACAGACATCAGCCCCATAGACATTGAATGAAGCGGCAAGGCGCATGCTCGTCCTCCGCTCCATTCAACCAGTGAGGCGGAACGTTGGTTCAGAACCACTGTTCTAGTGATTTGTGGGGTCCCAGAAATCAAGCTCTATTAACAGCAGTGTCGGACCATGCTGCACTATTTTGTCAAGAAAAGTTACCCGATGGCGCCCATTAAAGTCACTGGGTACCATTGGACGCTGTTGATTTTAGTCATGCAACAGATCCGGCGCGGTTTGTGGCTTCCGGCACACTCTGTGCAAAACTTCTGGTCGCGGGAACGCGTCACTTCCAGCAGGGTGACGCGTCCTATGCTCCAGGAAGCATTGGTTCTGGCGACCCTGACGGGGAGAAGGGGCTCCAGGCGTCCGGAGCAGAGGATCTCCCCAGCCAATCCAAGGCCTATTTAAGCCTGAACAACATGGAACCTCAGTCTCCAGCATCTCCACCCATTATGGAAATGCCAGGAGAAGCAGCAGGACGTGATGACTGCTCGGATCCCACAAGATCCTCCAGTCCGGTACTTGAGGAGTAGGCAGGACTTCTATAGGGTAAGTGTGAAGGATTTGCCTGACACAGCTTCTCTGTCGACGCCCGTGGTTAATCAGCCTGCATCTGTTCCTAGGTCTGAGAGAGTGACTTGATCTGCTACCACTCAGGCTGGTAGGCTGAGGAGTGGGAGAGCCTATCGCAGCCTGGCCAGGCGTTTCTAGCTCCCGCCCTTGCTCCACTTATACCTTCATTTGCTGCTTGTCCTTTGCCTGTGATTCTCCTGTTTCCTGGCTCTGCTGTTCCTGCTGTTACTATTGACCTCTGCTTCATATTGACCCTGGCTTGACTGACTATTCTCCTGCTCTGCATTTGTTACCACGTACACTCCTGGTTTGACTCGGCTCGTCCACTACTCTGTTGCTCACGGTGTTGCCGTGGGCAACTGCCCCACATTCCTTTGCTTTTGTGTTCCCTTGTCTTGTTTGTCTGTCGTGTACATATTGAGCGTAGGGACAGTCGCCCAGTTGTACGCCATCGCCTAGTACGGGCTGTGCAAGTAGGCAGGAACTTAGTGGCAGGTAGATTAGGGCTCACCTGTCTGTCTCCCTATCCTGACATTATAGTAAGAAAAAAAACCTCTTTGCTAATACTGTCCTCTTCTCTTGTACATATGTTTAGGCAAGGGAAGGTCCTAGAAAGAAACTGGATAAAACCCATAACAAGGAATGTGAGGTTTGTAATAAAAAACCAGCAGCCTCCTATAATAAAAGATTTTGCCAGAATTGCTTAGATAAGATCATCACTGAAGAATCTATAAATCTGGCTTCAAGTATTACACCGTGTTCCAAATTATTATGCACATTGGATTTAAGTGTCATAAACATTTAATTATTAGTTTTTCAATTAAACTCATGGATGGTATTGTGTCTTAGGGCTCTTTGGATCATTGTAATCAATCTCAGACACCTGTGATAATTAGTTTGCCAGGTGTGCCCAATCAAAGGAAAAATACTTAAGAAGGACGTTCCACATTATTAAGCAGTCCACAGGTTTCAAGCAATATGGGAAAGAAATAGGATCTCTCTGCTGCCGAAAAGCGTGAAATAGTGCAATACCTTGGACAAGGTATGAAAACATTGGATATTTCAAGAAAACTTAAGCGTGATCATCGTACTGTGAAAAGATTTGTGGCTGATTCAGAGCATAGACAAGTTCGTTCAGATAAAGGCATAATGAGGAAGGTTTCTGCCAGACAAATTAATAGGATTAGGAGAGCAGCTGCTAAAATGCCATTGCAAAGCAGCAAACAGGTATTTGAAGCCGCTGGTGCCTCTGGAGTCCCACAAACCTCAAGGTGTAGGATCCTCCAGAGGTTTGCAAGTGTGCATAAAGCTATTATTCGGCCACCCCTAAACAATGCTCACAAGCAGAAATGGTTGCAGTGGGCTCAGAAATACATGAAGACTAATTTCCAAACCGTGTTGTTTACTGATGAGTGCCGTGCAACCCTGGATGGTCCAGATGGATGGAGTAGTGGATGGTTGGTGAATGGCCACCATGTCCCAACAAGGCTACGATGTCAGCAAGGAGGTGGCGGAGTCATGTTTTGGGCTGGAATCATGGGGAGAGAGCTGGTAGGCCCCTTTAGGGTCCCTGACGGTGTGAAAATGACCTCTGCAAAGTACGTAGAGTTTATGACTGACCACTTTCTTCCGTGGTACAAAAAGAAGAACCGTGCCTTCCGTAGCAAAATTATCTTCATGCATGACAATGCACCATCTCATGCTGCAAAGTATACCTCTGTGTCATTGGCTTCTATGGGCATAAAAGGAGAGAAACTCATGGTGTGGCCCCCATGTTCCCCTGACCTCAACCCTATTGAGAACCTTTGGAGCATCCTCAAGCAAAATATCTATGAGGGTGGGAGGCAGCTCACATCAAAACAGAAGCTCTAGGAGGCTATTCTGACATCCTGCAAAGATATTCAAGCAGAAACTGTCCAAATACTCACAAATTCAATGGATGCAAGAATTGTGAACGTGATATCAAAGAAGGGGTCCTATGTTAACATGTAACTTGGCCTGCTAAGTTTTTTTTGATTGAAAGAGCTTTTGATTTCTGTAAATATGACCTCCCCATGCTGCAAATTCAACAAATTACCATTTATTTCTCTTTACAACCTTTAAAATGTTTTGAGCTCTGTTGTGCATAATAATGTGGAACAGTGCATTTTGAGTTTTTTACTTAAAAAAAAAAATCTTATCATTAGGAGATTTGTTCAATAAAATTAGCATTATACTCCAACGGTTGATGGCTTGAAGATTATACTAACTGTCATTTGCATCGACTATTTAGGAAAATCAGTGAAAAATAACATTTGCATAATAATTTGGAACGCGGTGTAAAGACATTGTGAGGGCAGAAGTTGTGAATTCCCTAAAGAAAAAGGATCTACCGTCCACCTCTTCCAGCCGGGTAGATTTATCCCATTCCTCTGCTGAAGAGGATTTTCAGCTAGAGGAAGGAGAAGAGCTGAGCTCTACAGATAATACCTCTGATGGGGGTGGGGGTAATTTGTTCTTAGTGGAAGATGTAGATCAGCTTCTTAAAACCGTAATAGCAACTATGAATATCGATGACCCTAAAGAACATCCTTCTGTCCAGAACATGTTTGAAGGCTTAGGGCCTAGAAAACTTTTCCTATCCATAAGAATGTATTAAGTCTCGTCAAAAGGGAATTGAAAAATCCAGATAGGAAAGTTGGTATTCCCAAATTTCTTAAGAGGAAATATCCCTTTGAAGAAGAGGTCTGCAGGGACTGGGATAATATCCCTAGACTTGACGCCCCAGTGGCAAAAATATCTAGGCTCTTTGCCTGATCAGCTTCATTCTCAAACTCTGCTAAAAGGGCCATCTGGCTAAATAGCTGGAAGGGGGACACTGGATAAAAAGGGAAGGTATGTGCAACTCCCTCCTCTGGAGATTTTTTATTTGGGCCCCATCTAGATGACCTATTAGAGAAAGCGTCTGATAGAAAAAAGGGGTTCCCTACACAAGGAAAACCAATGGATTCCTTTCGTCCAAAAAGGTTTAATAAAAGACCTCACCCCAGGGGACAGGAGCTTAAGACCTCAAAGTTTCCTAGGAAGAACAAGGGCTTCCTTTTCAAGCATCAAAACGACCCGAAAAATAGAGACCACCAACAATGACGCCAGAAGATCCATGGTGGGGGGGTCGTCTATCCCTTTTTTTCAAAAATGTGATAAAAATTTCAACAAATCAATTAGACCCTAGGAATTATAAAAACAGGGTATGTTCCAGAATTCAGAACTCTTCCCCCCAAACAGATTTTTTCTTACAAAGACCCAGAAAAACAAAGGGCTTTAGAGTCAGAAATTCTGTCACTTCTAATTTAAGTCCCAAGTGCAGAAACAGGCAAAGGCTTTTATTCCCCTCTCTTCCTGGTGAAGAAGTCAGAACGGAAATACAGGGTCATAATAAATCTAAAAGAACGGAATTCTTATTTCACCTACAATTTTTTTTTACATGGAGAGCATTTCATCTGTCACGGCGCGGGGTGTGGACCCACTGGGCTGTACTGCGTAGCGGGATAGCAGCTGGCTGAACAGGTATAGTCCAGAAAGTTTACCTGAGGCAATGTAGACAGTAGCGGAGATTCAGGCTGAAGATAAGGCTCCGGCAGTAGACAGACACCCGGCGGGGTGTGACACAATAGATGCAACGGAAGACACAACTCGACTACAACTCTTAAAGACAAACTTTAAGTAAACAACAACCCTCAGGCAATGATCAAGAGGGCAGAGCCCTTTTTATAGTCCAGCAGCATTCTGGACTGATTGCAGACTTCCTGCAATTGTGCGCGCACGGGTCCTTTAAGGCCATGCACGCACGTTTGCGCGCGTCCTGCGGGAGACAATCTCTGATCCAGGAAGTGAGTGCCGACTTCTCACAGGAGGGAGACGTCGCAGAGAACTCACGTGTCCATGGCCATGGCCATTGGAGGGCAAGTCAGAACGATGGGCCGTGGCCATACGTAACATCATCAGCCATAAATCTCCTCTCCAAAGACTGTGTGATGGCATCACTAGATCTGGAGGATGCATATTATCATGTACCAATATGCAGTCCTCACCAGAAATATCTAAGAGTAGCAGTGACCCTTAACAGTTTTTTGTTTCACCTCCAGTACAGAGTCCTCCCCTTTGGCATTTCACAAGCCCCAAGGGTGTTTTGAAAATTAATAGTGGAAATGGCATATATCAGGATGAGGGACATCCTCCTGATTCCCTACCTGGACGATTTCCTAATAGTGGCAGAAACAACTCAGACCCTGATTCAACAGATATAAATAATTTTTCTATCCTAACGAACCTAGGATGGAACATAAATCTGAAGAAATCAAAGTTGATTTCCTCAAACAAGTGTGTCTTTCTAGGGATTCTTCTAGACTCTTCCAGGCAGATGTCCATCCTTCCCTGATAGACAGAGTCTTAGAAAGCTATTTAACGCATACAACATCTTTCAGGAAAACAATATCAGTTCTGGGCCTCATGACGTCATGCATTCCAGCAGTATTGTGGGCTCATTTCAGATCCAAGGCTCTACAATGGGACATTCTAGATCAGTGGGACAAGAGCAATCTCTCCCTAGATCAATTCCTCTACATTTCATCCGCAGCCAGGCTGTCCCTCAGATGGTGACTAAGCAGGGAGAACCTCAAGAGGGGCATTCCATGGATAACAACCCCTACTCTCAATATAACTACAGACACAAGCCCTTGGGGTTGTGGAGCTCATTATGACTCCATTTTTATCCAGGGTCAGTGGGACCACCAGACCGCATAGAGGTCCTTCAACTTCAGGGAACTGGCAGCAGTTTTTCAGACTATGAAAAACTCTATACCAGCAATTTCAGGTCCGAATTTAAAAATATATTCAGACAACACAACGACAGTGGCTTATATAAATCATCAGGGGTGGACGAGATCCTTTCCACTGATGGATTTATCTTCCCAGGTATTTCTTCTGGCAGAGCGCCACCTGGTGACCCTCTCATCTGTCCACCTGAAGGGAAGGGACAACCATGTAGCAGACTTCCTAAGCCGGAAGAGGTTACGCCAGTCAGAATGGTCACTGAATGCAGAAATATTTCCGAAGATTGTTTACAAATGGGGGGTTCCCTCAATAGACCTGTTTGCGTCCAGAGAAAACAGGAAAGTCAGGAGATTCTTCTCCCTGGATCCCTCAGACTACCCAACAGCAGTGGATGCATTTTCCAAGTGTTGAAGTCAAGAGAGGGGTTATGCCTTCCCCCATGTCTTCTCCCAAGGGTGATCAGAAAAATCATGGAAGATAAGGCTTCAATAATTCTAATAGCCCCCTTCTGGCCAAAGAGACCATGGTTTACATGGTTAAGGAGAATGTACCTCAAAAATATATCTAAGAGCCTGGAAAGCATTTACAAATTTTGCAGGTGTAGACATAAATCCTCTACGCAAACCAGATATCCAGTGGCGTAACTACTGCGGTAGCAGCAGTAGCGGCTGCTACGGGGCCCGTGGCTTGAGGGGGCCCGTGCCGCTAGCCGACACGCCCCCCCCATATGCCCGGTGGCGCGGCTAGCAGCCGTTTTGGCTGCTACTGCTGTAGCGACGCTACTACAGGGCCCGCACCGCCGAGCCTCTAACATTTATGGGCCGGGCGACATGGGCCCCGGTGCTAGCGACAGCCACCCCGTCTTGCAGTAATTGTACTTGTGTCTATAGCACGCTGGTACAAATACATGCATTAGTGCTGATTGGCCGGGCATGCCCGACCATTCAACGCCTTACAATGACGCTGGTTGGCGGGGCAAAATGACTTTCCCCGCCAATCAGCGTCATCGCGTGCTTGAAAGGCTCTGATTGGCGGGGCAAGTCATTCTGCACCGCCAATCAGCGCCTTTGAACGACGCGTCGTTCAGCTCCAGCAGACCTGCTCAGAAGAGAGCAGATCTGCATTGCCACTGGATGGGATCATATGAGTATGTAAAGTTTTATTTTTTTTCTCTACTAAAACTGTGAGTGGCATTATCTTTAGTGGGGCCTCTATCTACAGGGGGGGGTCGTCTATATGTAGGGATGTGGGCCACTGTATACAGGGGGGGGTCAGGTCTATATGTGGGCCACTGTATACAGGGGGGGTCTTTATGAGCATCTGAGCCACTATATACAGGGGGTTCTATATGGGGATGTGATGCACTATGCACAGGGGGCTATATATGTGTGGATGTGGGACACTATATACAGGGGGAGCTATATGTGAGGTACTATCTACAGACACAGTGTATAGTACTATTATAATCAGGAACACAGTGTATGGTGCTATTATAATCAGGGACACAGTGTATGGTGCTATAATATTTAGAGGTTTTGAGTATTTTAACTTCGTTTATAGGTGCAGAAATGTTTTAAAAGTGAGAAGCTGAAGACATCTGAGCAGAAAACTGCAGAAATGGGTCATGGCTGGGAGAAGTCATCATAGAGGTCTGGACCGGAGGGAGAAGAAAAGAACTAGAATCTGAGACGTCACCGGTGAGTCACTTAATGTAAATGTTTATTCTGCCTCTAATCAGCACTGTAGTCACGGTATGATCTGCAGCGAGATGATGGGTGGTATGATTTTTTTTGTGAAACAGCATCTCCCAGCATATCCTTACCATTGTTCGGTCCATGCTGGGAGCTGTCGTTTTACGCCGTCCAAACCTATACTGCAGGGGTTGCACTAAATTGAGCTATATTTGTTCTGGTGCTGCATATATGTACTGAGCTTTGTTCTGGTGCTGTATATATGTTTGAGCTTGGTTCTAGTGCTGCATTTATGTACTGAGCTTGGTTCTGGTGTTTTATATATGTACTGAAGTTTGTTCTGGTGTTTTATATATGTACTGAGCTTGGTTCTGGTATTGCATTTATGTATGAGCCTGGATCTAGTGCTGTATATATATGTATGAACTTGGTTCTGGTGCTGTATATATGTTACAGCCTGGGTGTAGTACTGTATTTATGCACTGAGCTTGGTTGTGGTACTGTGTATATGTGTGTATATATATATAGATATATATAGAGCTTGGTTGTGCTACTGTATATATATATGTCAGAGATTGGTTCTGGAGCTGTAATTATAAAGGATATATCTATAATAACAAAATTGCAAGGCAGATGGAATTGTTCTCAATTCATTGTCTATTTCATGGGAACCTGTCTGGTAGTTTTAACCCCTTGAACTGCCACCATGCGGTAATACATGACCTGACAATATTCCCCTGTATGTTTTTTCTCAGATGCCGCAAAATCTTTAAAATCCACTTTTAAAATGGCACACACTATATGCTAATTACTCATTAAAGGGTCATGGGGCGGTGCTGCTATCCTGACGAGTCACATAGTCCTGCCTCCAAACCAAACTTTCCATGTTTGATTGACATCCCCTGGCTGATAGAACTTTCTCGGATGCACCATTGCCTTGTGGCACTATATACAAAGGGGGGCTGCGTGGCACTATATAAAAGGGGTGCTGCATGGCCCTATGTATTACCCTCAACATCCCTGTATATAACCCCCATCATCCCTGTATATAACCCACATCCCCTTCTGTGATTATTACTGGGTGTGTGTGAATGTGCAGGGAGCTGGGTGACTGTAGTTAGAGCAGGGAATGACCTGTGAACATAAAGGAGCATCGCAGTATGCAAATAGCTGAGATGCTTTGGAGGGAGGAAGGGGGATGTTATCTGTCTCCTCAGATGCAGCAAGGGATCATGGGTATGGTGGGTTACAAGACAGGAAACAGACAGGAACAGAAGCATGGGGTGTAAATAAACAGAAAGTGCAGCAGTGATGATTGAGATCAAACAGAAACTGGTTAGAAACAATGTAAGGCTGGATTCACACGAGGTCATTACGTCCTCGCTGCCGGACAACTGTCCCGTACTAAAAGACAGTTGTCCGGCAGCGAGGCAGGGACTCCTAGCATCGTACATAACTATGATGCTAGGAGCCCGGCTCCCTGCACTGTGTTCGGTCCGGGACTTGCGGCCGCAATACGTCCGTCAATTACCTTGTGTAAATCCAGCCTAAGGGTTTTAGGGAAGGCAAACCAAGGCTGGGGGACATTTTTTTTAGAAAATATTTTTTCCCTGGCCAACCCCTTTATGTTCCTTCTTTGATTTTAGATTGGCGGAACACCCCTGGGTCAGGAGACTCCTGGCAGCATCCTCTAGGCTTAAACCCCAGATTAGAGCTTCAGGTACTCTATGGGACTTCAATATCGTTCCCCAGGCTTTGACAAACTCACTTTTCGAACCAGTAGATTCTATAACCCTAAAGATGCTAGTCAAATTGCTGTTCTTATTAGCCATTACGTCGGCCCATACAGTAAGTGAGATACAGGCCCTTTTTGCCTTTTCTCCATATACCCTACTATTAGATGATAGAGTCATCTTGAAGACCTTACCAGGTTTTCTTCCTAAGGTGGTTTCTCCTTTTTATCTAGACCAAGAGATTATTCTCCCCTCCTTTTGTGATTCCCCTAAAAATCCAAGAGAGCAGCAGTTTAACTGCCTGGACGTAAGAAGATGGCTAGTCCAGTACCTGAAAATCACTAAAGATTTAAGAACCTCCGAAAATTTGTTTATTCAGTTCCAGGGTCCTAACAAGGGTTCAGCAGTCAGTAGATCCTCTATAGCTAGATGGATTCAACAGGCCAGACATTTAGCTTATGTAAATCAGGATCTCCCGCCTCCAGAGTTCTTCGGTGGTCAATCCACCAGGGCTGTGTCCACTTCCTGGGCTGAGAGAGCAGAAGCATCCCTAGATCTACATGGAGCTCTCATCACACCTTCCCCAAGCATTACCGATTACAACTGCATACAGCCTCTGACTTGGCCTTTGGTAGAAAAGTACAACAAGCTGTGGTCCCACCCTAAATATTGACTTCTATTGTACATCTCCAGGGGTGCTGTCATAGGTGAAAGGGTAAAAGATTTATTGCTTACCAGTAATCGGTTTTTCATGAACCTATGACAGCACCCCTCTTTTACCCTCCCTATTCTTGTAGCATATATAGTCCTCAGAAATTGTAAAATTGTCAACACGAATACAAAGGGATTCCTTGTAAATACTGTATATATGAAGGTGTGAGGTAATTCCACTTGGGTGGCGCAAAAATAAATAAAACGAAACCGATTCTCATCCTGAGTTCTTCCTAAGGCCGGATTCACACGAGCGTGTTCAGTCCGTGATATATACGGTCCGCAGGTCGGCCGCATTTCCCGGACCGAACATCGTGTAGGGAGCCGAGCTCCTAGCATCATTGTTATCTATGACGCTAGGAGTTCCTGCCTCTCTGCGGAACTACTGTCCCATACTGAAAACATGTTTTCAGTACGGGACAGTTTTCCCGCAGCGAGGCTGCGACCCCTAGCGTCATAGATAACGATGACGATAAGAGCCCAGCTCCCTGCTGTGTGCTCAGTCCGGGAAATAGTGCCGACATATGGACCGTATATCCCGGACTGAACACGCTCGTGTTAATCCGGCCTAAGACTGGGTGTGTGGAAAGGTGTGTCCTTTTTATATGCTCAGGCTTCCTGTCCAGCAAATTGGATGTCTCTCCAGGGGTGCTGTAGTAGGTTCATGAAAAACCGATTATCGGTAAGTAATTAATAATTTTTAAAACCAGATTTAGTCATCTTTTATTATATTAAAGCAGTAAGTCTTGTGTACTTTTAGGCTATGTACATTTTTTTTAATCCATTTTCATTTTTTTCCCTAGTATATCCACATTGTAATGTATATTAGGACCAAGTAGAGGATGGATGGAGTGAAGTATAACTGCAGAATCATACCACACAGGAATTGTTTGTAGTGTTAGGGTATGTTCACACGCAGTAGCAAAATACGCCTGATATTACGAAGCTGTTTTCAGGCGAAAACAGCTCCTGAATTTCAGACATTTTTGCAAGTGCTCGCTTTTTTTGCCGCATCTTTTACGGACGTTATTGGAGCTGTTTTTCAATGGAGTCAATTAAAAACTTCTCCAAAAACGTCCCAAAAGTGACATGCACTTCTTTGACGCGGGCGTCTTTTTACGCGCCATCTTTTGACAGCGACGCGTAAAATTAGACCTCGTCTGAACAGAACATCGGAAAACCCATTGCAAGCAATGGGCAGATGTTTATAGACGTAATGGAGCCATCTTTTCAAGCGTAATTCGAGGCGTAAAACACCTGAATTATGTCTGAAAATAGGTCGTGTGAACATACACTTAGGCATCATGCACACAACCGTATTTTTGCGGCTGCAAAGTATTTGCATTTTTGCAGATAAATTGCGGACTAATTCTGTTCTATAGCCCCAAGCACACTACGTTGATTTACTCGGATCAGTGCGAGGGCCTCAAATCTGGACCGCAAAATATTAGGACAAGTCATTTTATGGTCCGGATTTGCAGATGCACCAATACTAGTGAATTGTTGTGAATCTGTGAGTCCGGATCACACACAGATGCACAAGGGTTTTTTGCGGTCCGACGGACCGCAACGGACCCGTGCTTTTGCGAAACGCAAAACCAACACGGTAGTGTGCATGAAGCATTAGTATGTAGTTACATAGGAGCTGTAGACACAAAATGGTAGGACATTTTTAATTGCCTATTTGAAAAGTTGCTTAAAGTGGACCTTCCCTTTAAAGAGTAACTACACTTATATAAAAAAATTGGATCGGTAGGGGTTCGGGTACTGAGACCCCCACTGTTGCTGAAACGAAGGTGCGGAAGCACTCAGCTGAGCGCTTTGCACCTTTGACTGTGATCAGCGCTCCCTGTTGGACTGAAGACGGTTCTCATAGAACGTGTATGTAATTAGTCTTCAGGAAGACGAGGAGCGCTGATCACAGCTGAAGGTGCAAAGCGCTCAGCTGAGCGCTTCTGCACCTACGTTTCAGCAAAGATGGGGGTCTCAGTACCCGGGCCTCCACCGATCCAAAATTTTGATATGTCTCTGAGACATATTAAAAGTTTGAAAGTGTAGTTACCCTTTAAATATAATACATTTTGAAGCTGGCATGTACACAGTAAAGTACCTGCTGCCACTGACATAATAAGGGCTTGTTTACACGAACGTGTATTACGTCCGTGCAACGCGCATGATTTTCACGCCTGTTGTACGGACCTATGTTAGTCTATGGGGCAGTGCAAACAGTCCATGAGTTTTGCGCAGCATGAGTCCGCTGCGAAAAACTCACGACATGTCCTATATTTGTGCGTTGTTCGCGCATCACGCACCGATTGAAGTCAATGGGTACGTGAAAACCACGCATGTCTCACGGAAGCAGTTCCATGGGACAAGCGTGATTCGCGCAACAGCACTGAAAAGGATGGATGAAAACAGAAAAGCACAACGTGCTTTTCTGTTTACAAACATCCAAACGGAGTGTCATAATGATGGGCATCATATGGTGATGACACACGGAGCTGTTAAGTGCCTTTTGCACACGCAAAACGCCGCGTTTTTTGCGTGCGCAAAACGCACACGCTCGTGTAAACCAGGCCTTAACCCCTTAACGCACCATGACGTAACTGTACGTCATGGTGAGCAGTAAGTTCGCGCACCTTGACGTACAGTTACGTCAGTGCTTTGACAGTTAACCGCCGCGCGGCGCTACACCGCAGCGGCGGTTAACTGTGCAGGGTGTCAGCCCTGCTCTGCCCGTTGCCGATCAGCGGCCTGTCGCCGCTGATATCGGCAGTTAACCCCTTAATTGCGGCGCTCGATTTTGAACGCCACAATTAAGGTCTTTAGCGCCGATCGGCAGCCCCCATGTGAAATCACGGGGGCTGGCGATGGTACCCATGGCAACCGGACGCCAGACAATGGCTTCCGGGTTGCCATGTACAGAAGCCTATGAGGACCACCCCGACTGTCACGTCACAATGACAGTTGAAATGCATTACACTACGTGTGTAGTGTAATGTATTCCAGCAGCGATCAGAGCTGCAAGTCTAAGTGTCCCCTAGTGGGACAAGTGAAAAAAGTAAAAAAAAGAATAAAAATGTTTTAAAAAAAGTGTAAAAATAAAAGTTATAAGTGATATAAACAAGAACTGCTTTTTTTTCCTATAATAAGTCTTTCATTATAGGAAAAAAAATGAACACGTAAAAAAAAAGTACACATATTTGGTATCACCGCGTTCGTAACGACCCCAACTATAAAACTATAATATTATTTTTCCCGCACAGTGAACGCCGCAAAAAAAATAAACGAAAAACAATGCCAGAATCACTATTTTTTGGTCACCACCCCTCACAAAATATGTAATAAAAAGTGATCAAAAAGTCGCATGTACGCCAAAATAGTACCGATACAAACTACAACCCGTCCCGCAAAAAACAAGCCCTTACACAGCTTTTTTGACTGAAAAATAAAAAAGTTATGGCTCTCAGAATACGGTGACACAGAAAATACATTATTTTCTAAATAAGTTATTTTATTGCTCAAACGCTGCAAAACATAAAAAAACGTATATACAAATGGTATCGCCGTAATCGTACCGACCCGCAGAATAAAGTATAATAGTCATTTATAGCCCAGGGTAAACGCCGTCAAAAATAAATAAAAATCATTGTCAGAATTGATGGTTTTTGGTCACCTGGCTTGCCGAAAAATTGAATAAAAAGTGATCAACAAAATCGCATGTACCCCAAAATGGTACCAATGAAAATTACAGATTGTCCCGCAACAAATAAGCCCTCACACGGCTCCGGTGGTGAAAAAATAAAAAAAGTTCCGGCTCCCAGATTATGGCGATGCAAAATGTGCAGAGTGTTCCAAAAGCGGATAGGATCGGGCACCATTTATCAGTGCGACACCGGCCACATATCTGTGGATTATTATTTATTTACCCCATTATTATACCCTCTTATTATGCCCCTGATGTACTCTGCCCAGCCTACATGTGCCCCCACATTATAAACTGAAATACCAGCAAAACGCCAGAGCTACTACCAAGCAAAATATGCGCTCCAAAAGCCAAATGGCGTCCCTCCCTTCTGAGCCCTACAGTGTGCCCAAACAGCCGTTTATGTCCACCGATATGGCATCGTACCAAAAAATGGTACCAATAAAAACGACAGCTCGTCCCGCAAAAAATAAGCCCCCACACCGCTCTATTGACAGAAAAATAAAAAAGTAGTGGCTCTTGGAATGCGGGGAGGAAAAACTAAAAAGCAAAACATGAATCAGTTCGTAAAGGGTTAATTACTTTCTAATGAAAAAACATTTATGACCACATGTGGGGTATAGCCGTACTCGGGAGAAATTGCTTTACAAACGTTGGGGTGCATTTTCTCCTTTATCCTTTGTGAAATTGAAAAAATTCAACATTTTAGTGGAAATAATGTTGATATTAATTTTCACGGCCTAATTCTAATAAATTCTGCAAAAGACGTGTGGGGCCTAAATGCTCACTATACCCCTAGATAGATTCCTTAAGTGGTGTAGTTTCCCAAATGGGGTTACTTTTGGGGGGCTTCCACTGTTTCGGTCTCTCAGGGGCTTTGCAAATTCGACATGACACCCAAAAACATTCCAGCTAAATTTGAGCTCCAAAAGCCAAATAGCGCTCCTTCCCTTCTAAGCCCCGGTGTGGGTCCAAACAGTAGTTTATTACCAAATATGGGGTATTTACGTAATCAGGAGAAATTGTTTTACAAATGTTGGGGCGCTTTTTCTCCTTTATTCCTTGTAAAAATTAAAAATGGCTACCTTTTTTCAGAAAAAAAGTAGATTTTCATCTTCACATACGAATTCAAATAAATTTAGCAAAAAAACTGTGGGTTCAAAATGCTAACTATACCCATAGATAAATTCCTTGAGGGGTATAGTTTCCAAAATGGGGTCACTATTGGTGGGTTTCCACGGTTTTCTTCCCTCCAGTGCATTGCAAACGCGACACGGCACTGAAAACTATTCCAGCAAAATCAGAAATCCAAAATCCAAATGGTGCTCCTTCTCTTCTGAGGCCTGCTGTGGGTCCAAACAGCAATTTATTACCACATATGGGGTATTGCTATAATCGGAAGACATTGCTTTACATATGTTGGGGTGTTTTTTCTACTTTATTCCTTGTAAAAATTTAAAATTTCCTAATTTTTTCACAAAAAAAGTAGATTTTCACCTTCACATACTAATTCAAATAAATTTAGCAAAAAAACTGTGGGTTCAAAATGCTAACTATACCCATAGATAAATTCCTTGAGGGGTATAGTTTCCAAAATGGGGTCACTTTTGGGGTGTTTCCACTGTTTTGGCAGCACAAGGCCTCCTCACATCTGACATGGTACCTAAAATATATTCTAATAAAATAGAGGCCCAAAATCCACTAGGTGCTCCTTTGCTTCTGAGGCCTGTGTTTCAGTCCATGACCGCGCTAGGGCCACATGTGGGGTATTTCTAAAAACTGCAGAATCTGGGCAATAAATATTGAGTTGCATTTCTTGGGTAAAACCTTCTGTGGTACAGAAAAAATTTATTACAAATGAATTTTTGAAGAAAAAAAATGAAATTTGTAAATTTCACCTCTACTTTGCTTTAATTCCTGTGAAACGCCTAAAGAGCTAAAACACTTTGTGAATGCTGTTTTGAATACTTTGATGGGTGCAGTTTTCAAAATGGGGTGATTTATGGTGACTTTCTAATATATAAGGCCCTCAAAGCCATTTCAGAACTGAACTGGTCCCTGAAAAAATAGCCTTTTGAAATTTTCTTGAAAATATGAGAAATTGCTGCTAAAGTTCTAAGCCTTGTAACGTCCTAGAAAAATAAAAGAATGTTCAAAAAACGACGCAAACATAAAGTAGACATATGGGAAATATAAACTAGTATGTATTTTGTGTGGTATTACTATCTGTTTTACAAGTAAATACATTAAAATTTAGAAAAATGCTAATTTTTGCTAATTTTCTCTAAATCTTGGCGTTTCTTACAAATAAATATTGAATTTAATGACAAAATTTTTTTCAGTATCATAAAGTACAACATGTCACGAGAAAACAATCCCAGAATCGCTTGGATAGGTAAAAGCATTCTGGAGTTATTACCACATAAAGTGACACATGTCAGATTTGCAAAAATGGGGCTGGTCCTGAAGGCCAAAACAGGCTTAGACACTAAGGGGTTAAGGAAACAAAAAAGGAACATGTCATAATGTTGGTTAAAATAAAAATAGAAATCAACTTTTATGTCAGACATACAGTAAAAGTATGAAAAGTATAAGGCTGGGTTCACACTACCTATTTTCAGGCGTAAACGAGGCGTATTATGCCTTGATTTACGCCTGAAAATAGGGCTACAATACGTCGGCAAACATCTGCCCATTCATTTGAATGGGTTTGCCGACGTACTGTGCAGACGACCTGTAATTTACGCGTCGTCGTTTGACAGCTGTCAAACGACGATGCGTAAATTGACTGCCTCGACAAAGAAGTGCAGGGCACTTCTTTGCAACGTAATTTGAGCCGTTCTTCATTGAACTCAATGAAGAGCAGCTCAAGATTTACGAGCGTCACAGACGCCTCGCATAATACGAGGAGGAGCTTTTACGGCTGAAACGAGGCAGCTGTTTTCTCCTGAAAACAGTCTGTCTTTTCAGACGTAAAAGCCTCTCATCGTGTGCACATACCCTAAAAGTAAATTGTATTAACCTATTTGTCATCAGAACCCTACTCTCAGTACATTAAAGGAAAACAGTCTAGAAATGTAAAAATTTTTTTTTTTAAATGGCCCGCAATGCTACTACAAATAATTTTGTTTTGGTACAAAAAAGCTGGCCTGGTTGTCCATTACAACCAATAATTTAGGTTGCTTTATGATTATAGGTAGAATTCTGATTATTGTAACTAACATTGTGACATCATCATGGGGCTTATAATTGTCTACGGTGTACATGATTGATGAAGTAACTAGCAGGAACATGCTCTCTGTATGTTTGGATCCTACTGAAGAGACAAAAGATCAAATGTAAAGCCACTGCTGCAAGGTAAATATTTTATACACAAGGAAGAACTGGGAGTATAGAAGCCATATGATAAAAATAAACCTTTATTACATAGAATATACACATTACATAGAAAAATTTAAAAAGGTACAATTGGAAAGAGTGACTCTGAAGTTCCCAATGCAGACAGGCAGGCTCAATGAGTCAAGGTAAACATACAGGGGAATTACCACTATCATATTGAGCAAAAGCAAACACGGATACTGAAGAACATGACATGATATAAGTATAAATTTAAATATAGGAAAACAAATCAGAAACACATATTGCATGTGCAGGTTTCCGAGTCGTATCCCAAAGTAAGCAATGTGTAGCAGTCAATAGTCAATCTCAAGATAGTTTGAAGTTTGCAGATATGACCCAAATGAAAAAGTGTATCTTACCCATAATACATTGTATTTGGAGCCTGACGGACGTATGGAAGGTAAATGTAGCACTACATCCCGGCTGTTTAAACAAATAACTATCCATGTAATTAATGGACGCGCCAGATTCAGCAGAGCCAACCAACCCCCACTATGACATCCATATGCCCTGATAGCCATATGCGCAGGGGTTGTCTTGATGAGAGAACCGCTTTAAAATTAGGGAGTTGTGACCATTTGTTCCTGATAGTGGTAACCCAGTTGACCTAGGGTGTATTAGCTTGGGGTGCAGAAGTAGCAGTTGCACCCGGGCACTGTTGCTTAAAGGGTGCAAAAAGACCCCTTTGAAAGATATAATACCATTAATATACATGTAACATGGTAGGTAGGGGGGCCCTGTTACACATTTTTGCATTGAGGCCAGGAGCGTCAAGTTACACTTCTGTTCATGACATATGCCACAAAAAATGTACACAGTAAACAATACACGTACAAGCATATTACACTCCAAAAACACAAACATAAGAAAAAGAAAGCAAAGGCAAGTTGTATCCTTCCGTCAAAGCTGATTCCGTCAGGTCGGCAGGTTTGTGAATTTAGGTGTGATCATTATTAGCTGGATCCTACATACCTCGACCAGCTTTCACCGGAGCCGTCAGTGCAGCTGACCTGTCGGAAAGGGATTTGATGGCAGGATACCGCTTCTATGTATACAGGGTACATAGAAGATGCATCTTAAAAAGTAAAAAAAATGTATACTGTCAGTGATTATTAACACCTTCCCGCACCTTGGTGTAAATGCACGTCCAGGTGAGCAGTAACTTCGCGCACCTGGGCGTGCAGTTACGTCCGCGCTTTAACAGTTAACCGCCGTGCGGCGCTACACCGCAGCGGCGGTTAACTGTGCAGGGTGTCTGCCCTGCTCTCCCCGTTGCCGATCAGCGGCCTGTCGCCGCCGAAATAGGCAATTAACCCCTTCGATGCGGTGGTCTATTGCGATCACCACATTGAAGAGGTTTACAGCGGGTCGGCAGCCCCCCACATGCATTTGCGGGGGCTGGCGATCCTTATCATGGCAACCAGAGGCCAGACAATGACCTCCGGGTTGCCATGTACGGAAGCCTCGGAGGAGCAGCCTCCGGCCGGTCCTCCGATACTTCCTGTCAGTGTGACAGTTACGTCACAATGACAGTTCGAACACATTACACTACGTGTGTAGTGTAATGTGTTCTAGCAGCGATCAGAGCTACAAGTCTAAGTGTCCCCTAGTGGGATAAGTAAAAAAAGATAATAAAAATGTTTTTAAAAAGTGTAAAAATAAAAGTTAGAAGTGACATAAACAAAGAATGCTTTTTTTCCTATACTAAGTCTTTTATTATAGGAAAAAAGTTAACACGTTAAAAAAAGTACACCTATTTAGTATCACCGCGTTCGTAACGACCCCATCTATAAAACTGTAGTATTATTTTTCCCGCACGGTGAACACCGCGAAAAAAATAAACGAAAAACAGTGCCCGAATCACAATTTTTGGGTTACCAACCCTCCCAAAATATACAATAAAAAGTGATCAAAAAGTCGCATGTACGCCAAAATGGTACCAATA
The DNA here is from genome assembly GCF_050947455.1 of Rhinoderma darwinii. Lineage (NCBI taxonomy): Eukaryota > Metazoa > Chordata > Amphibia > Anura > Rhinodermatidae > Rhinoderma > Rhinoderma darwinii. The sequence goes on from NC_134698.1 coordinate 51,832,091, forward strand.
CAAACTACAACCCGTCCCGCAAAAAACAAGCCCTTACACCGCTTTTTTGACTGAAAAGTAAAAAAGTTATCGCTCTCACAATATGGTGACACAAAAAATAATTTATTTTATAAATAAGTGATTTTATTGCACAAACTCTGCAAAACATAAAAAAAATTATATACTTATGGTATCGCCGTAATCGTATCGACCCGCAGAATAAAGAAAAATGGTAATTTATAGCCCAGGGTGTAGGCCATAAAAAAAAGAATAAAAAACATTGTCAGAATTGATGGTTTTTGGTCACCTTGCTTGCCAAAAAATGGAATAAAACGTGATCAAAAAAATCTCTGGTACCCCAAAATGAAAACTACAGATTGTCCCGCAACGAATAAACACTCACACAGCTCCGGTGGAGAAAAAATAAAAAAAGTTCTGGCTCTCAGAATATGGCAATGCAAAATGTGCAGAGTGTTCCAAAAGCAGATAAGATCGGGCGCCATTTATCAGTGCGACACCGGCCACATATCTGCGGATTATTATTTATTTAATGCATTATTATACCCTCTTATTATACCCTGATGTACGCCGCACAGATTACATATGCCCCCACATTATAAACTGAAACACCAGTAAAACCCCAAACAGAACAACTACCAAGCTACATCTGCGCCCCAAAAGCCAAATGGCGCTCCCTCCCTTCTGAGCCCTGCAGCGTGCCTAAACACCAGTTTACGTCCACAGATATTGCATCGCCATACCCGGGAGAACCCGGTTATTATTTTATGAGGTATTTGTCTTCAGTGGCACAAACTGGGCATAACATGTAGTGCACTAAAATGGCATATGAGTGGAAAATTGTAATTTTCACTCTGCACCATCCGCTGCACATTAACCCCTTCGCGCACCACGACATAGCATGTCTTAGTGTTTGGGGTGATGTATGGAGCGTCTCACGTAAAAAATAAAGAATTTAAAATGGCAAAATCGCTGTTTTTTGGTCACCTTCGCTCTACCTAAAAATGTAATAAAAAGTGCTCAAAAAGTTATGGCTCTTGGAACGCGGGGAGGAAAAAAATAAAAAGGAAAAGAAAAAAATGGATCAGTCCAGAAAGGGTTAATTACTTTCTAATGAAAAACCATTTATGACCACACGTGGGGTATTGCCGTACTCGGAAGAAATTGCTTTACAAATGTTGGGCAGCTTTTTCCCCCTTTATCCTTTGTGAAATTGAAAAAATGCAACATTTTAGTGAAAGAAATGTTGATATTCATTTTCACGGCCTAATTCGAATAAATCCTGCAAAAGACTTGTGGGGTGTAATTTCCACTTTTGGGGGGTTTCCACTGTTTTGGGCTCTCAGGGGCTTTGCAAATGCGACATGGCACCCAAAAACCATTTCAGCTAAATTTGAGCTCCAAAAGCCAAATAGCGCTCCTTCCCTTCTGAGCCTTGCTGTGGGTTCAAACAGCAGTTTATTACCACATATGGCATATTTCCATAATCGGGAGAAATTGTTTTACAAATGTTGGGGTGCTTTTTCTCCTTTATTCCTTGTAAAATCTAAAAATGGCTACCATTTTTCAGAAAAAAAGTAGATCTTTACCATTACAGAATAATTCCAATGAATTCAGCAAAACAACTGTTGGGTCAAAATGCTAACTTTACCCCTAGAAAAATTCCTTGATGAATGTAGTTTCCAAAATGGGGTCACTTTCCGGCGGTTTCCACTATTTTGTTCCCTCCAGTGCATTTCAAACGCGACACGGCACTGAAAACTATTCCAGCAAAATCAGAATTTCAAAATCCAAATGGTGCTCCTTCCCTTCTGAGTCCTGCTGTGGGTCCAAACAGCAGTTTATTACCACATATGTGGTGTTGCTATAATCGGGAGAAATTGCTTTACATATGTTGGGGTGTTTTTTCTCTTTTATTCCTTGAAAAAATTAAAAATGTCTAAGTTTTTTCAGAAAAAAGTAGATTTTCATCTTCACATACTAATTCAAATAAATTTAGCAAAAAAACTGTGGGTTCAAAATGCTAACTATACCCATAGATAAATTCCCTGAGGGGTGTAGTTTCCAAAATGAGGTCACTTTTGGGGGTCTTTATTGTTTTTGCCCCACAAGACCTCTTCAAACCTGCAATGTTATCTAAAATATATGCTAAAAAAAAGGAGGCCCCAAAATCCACTAGGTGCTCCTTTGCTTCTGAGGCCTGTGTTTCAGTAAATTAGCGCACTAGGGCCACATGTGGGATATTTTAAATTTTCTTGAAAATATGAGAAATCGCTGCTAAAGTTCTGTCTTGTAACTTCCTAGAAAAATAAAAGAATGTTCAAAAAACGATGCCAAACTAAAGTAGACATATGGGAAATGTTAACTAGTAACTATTTTGTGTGGTATTACTATCTGTTTTACAAGCAGATACATTTAAATTTAGAAAAATGCTAATTTTTGCACATTTTCTCCAAATCTTTGTGTTTTTTACAAATAAATATTGAATTTATCAACCAAATTTTTTCACTAACATAAAGTACAATATGTCACGAGAAAACAGTCTTAGAATCGCTTGGATAGGTAAAAGCATTCCGGAGTTATTACCACATAAAGTGACACATGTCAGATTTGAAAAATCGGCTTCGTCCTGAAGGCCAAAACAGGCTCAGTCCTGAAGGGGTTAAACAGTTTTAGAGTGTGTAGGGACACAGCCGTTTGACAAGGGGAAAAGCAACACCCAGTTGTCATTTATTAATAAATTTCCAATAGGAATAACAGAGGAATAGCACAATGTAGAGTCCTAAGAGAGGATGCTCCAGAATTGTTATTTAATGGTTAATACAAGTATTTGTTAAAACAGACATGTCAGGAGAGCTGATAGGTCCTCTTCAATTATTATGTATTCTGTCAGTTACTGTATTCTCCTCTATAGTCTGCAGTGTAATAATACTATGCAGAACTGGTATCAGACCACTGTATGGTCACTTTATGGCGGTATCATTGGTTATTTGGTGTTTGTTTAGTGGTAGCATGCGCCTATCCCTGACCATGTGACTAGGCATTTCTATGTTTACTTTGATTTTCCTTCTTGTGTTGATGATGTCGCTTACATATTTAAGTGAGTGGCGAGGGGTGTGACCAAAGTAAAGCAATAGTTGCTGCTATTTTTTTGCAATATGCGGGTGATGGGGGCCATATTGTATGTGGGCTGGTTCGGTTTGTGTGCAAGGTCTGCTTCTTAGTTCCAGTTGAGCTCTGCCTATGATCATAATGAAATGACTGCTGAGAAGTGATCTCTACAGAACAGGGTGTTAGCCTATTATGAGGTTCAGTGGCCGGAGTTAAAACTGCAGCATTTTTGGATTATTTTTGATTATATATAATGACATGGAAAATGTAAATAAAAAAATCATCATCACCAAAAATTCTTTAAAAATATGTTTAACTAAAAATTTGATAATGGCTTATTTTCTGATGATGCATTCCCTATTAAGGGTTAAAATACTAGTGTAAAGAAGAGTGTAGACAAGTCATATAGTATTATTTAGGGGAGTGGGCTCACAGGTTAAATTTGCTGGTTATGGGTAGGGTCACACACAGCGTAAAACACTGCAGATTTTCATTGTGGAACATCCACAGCGTATTATAGTAGCGGCAGAGTGGATGAGATGCGAAAAAATTTGCCAAGAAACCGTTCATAAATTGACCTGTGGTGCTCTTCTTTCAATCCGCAGCCTGTGAATTTATGTTGCGGAATCGCTGCTCTTCTGTTGTAGGTTTTCCCATTTGAATTCAATGGGGACGTAAAACCCGCAACAAATAGGCGGTTTTTCTGGTGGAAATGCTGCAAAAATCGCAAATCTGAAACCAAATAAAGTTTAAAAATAATAGAAAGCTTCATACTTAGCTCTGGGCATTGTCATAGAGAAGCGATCCTCTGTTCTATATGCAGAATGGCCTACTGGGATGACGTTTTATCCCATGTGACTGCTGCAGCATTGTCCCAGGAGGCCGAGCTGTACTCAGAGCAGAGGGACGCAGGGTCGGACTGGCCCACCAGAGGATCCTATGGTGGGTCCAAAAGGTCTAGCAGAGGACAACCCCATTTGGATATGACTTTGGAGATAACCACTTGCCAGCTAGGGTCTATTTCTTATCAACTGATTAACAAATTACCTATTAGATCTTATTTATCATTTGTTCTGTATGTGCAATGATAACAAAGATTATTATACAATTAAAAGTGGACATGCTAGTTTTCTGTATAGATGGAGAGTGGGTCCTCAGGAGATTTTTCCCTGGTGGGCCCAAGGTATCCGAGTCCGACGCTAGAGGGACGCGTCGCTTTGGCAATGGAAAACCTGATAACTATAAACTTTTTTGTAGAAGTATTTCTAGCAGTGGATTCTGCCTAAAAAACTGCACCACAATTTGGTGTGGTTTTTCACAATTTGGTGCACATCCATAGCCCTCCGCAATTTTGCACGCGCCTATAGACTTCTATGGGTGAGTCTGTGCTGCAATTGTGGACAGAAATAGGACATGTTCTATATTTTGCAGATCATTTCTACGGCCCAGACAGACATCCGTATAAATACGGAAATGTGTCCATGGCCTATAGAAATGAATTTGTTTGCGGATAGAAACTACAGTCATGTGCATGGGGACTCATTTAGGGGTTGTGCTCAGAGACAAATATATGCTACTTATGGCTTCTTGAGGCTTCTAGTCAGGATGGGGTGGTCTGTGCATCCTCTTGCATGGTAGGATTTGAGGTGGGATGTCTAGTTTGGCTCCTCGGAAGATATCACAGAAAGAGTTTAATTTCCCCTTAAAAATAAATTTTGTTTTATCAGAAACTAGGCACACTAACATCTCTTTACTGATGCAATACATCTATAGCATATACCAGGAACGTATTATCACACCTCTTTCTTGTTTTGTTTTTTTAGGTGCCTAAGTGAAGAGAAGCAGAATATGGAATCCTCCAGTCAGCGGCAATAGAGGAATCAGAGGACTGGTAATTAATATTAATATTAATTATTGATAATTTTCAGGCTAGTTTCTAGCTCTGGACTTTCACAGGTGTGGTAGTACCTTCCTGGTATATAAGGATATATGTCTAGTAGTACATATATTGGCTATAGATATTTAAGGGCACTGTAAATGAATTTGTGTTTTTCGCATTTGACACTCCAACATACACATTCATCACTATCTCCACTTCCCCAGTGAGAAATTTTAGCTGTCATGTTGTCATAAGGACTTTGTGGCTTTCATGAGGGCACTGTGTCTGGGATTAGAGACAGAGCATACTGTTATAAAGTTATTGTGAATGGCATGGAGAGGATTGAGGTAATTGTGGGCATTTGTGGCTTGTAAAATGGGTTATGAGGGCATTGTAGTCAATGTTCCCTCTAAGTCTTGGGAGCTCCTGAGCGGGGCAGTTAGGGAGCAGGGCGAGTCTCCATCAATGGTGGGCGATATGATGACCAAAAGTAATACCCCCAGTAAATGCTTATATAGCGACTAAATAAGGGAATAAGAAAACTTATGTTAAATTCGTTTTAATTACTTTTATAAATACTATAATAATACAAGTGCAGCAGTAAAATAGACAGTTATAAACACCAATTATAGGCATCAATGAAAGAATCCCTCCTTACACCACTGCCCCTATAGATAGCGCCACACTGACCCCCCTGTAGATAGCGCCACACAGATTCCCCTGCAGATAGTAAAATAAATTTTACTCAATGGGTTTTTGTTCCAGGAGGCACAAGTTAAGTGAGAAATGGTTACTTAAACAGTTGGGTAAAAGTATGTTTTTAGTCTTTTATGGGGGTGTTAAATGTTGATAAAATTACTATAGAAAGCATTATCATTAACCCCTTAATGACCAGCCTATTTTGGACCTTAATGACCAAGCTATTTTTTACGTTTTTCAATCGTCGCATTCCAAGAGCTATAACGTTTTTATTTTTTCGTCGACATAGCTGTGTAAGGTCTTGTTTTTTGCGGGACAAGTTGTATTTTTTAATAGCACCATTTTTAGGTACATATTATTTATTGATTAACTTTTATTAACTTTTTTTGGGGGGGGAATAGAAAAAAAGCATAAATTTTGCCCCTCTTTTTTGCGTCCTAAATCTACGCCGTTTACCGTGTGGTATAAATAACACAATAACTTTATTCAGCGGGTTGTTACGATTGCAACGATACCAAATTTGGATAGTTTTTGTATGTTTTACTACTTTTACACAGTAAAAACGCTTTTTTTTCAAAATTATTTGTTTTTGTGTCTCCATATTTGAAGAGACGTAACGTTTTTATTTTTTTGCCGATGCAGTGTTATGAGGGCTTTTTTTTTGCGGGACGACTTGTAGTGTTTATTGGTACCATTTTGGAGTAGATGCGACTTTTTGATCACTTTTTATCACATTTTTTTAAAGTCAGTATTCACAGAAAACAGCAATTTTTCCATAGTTTTTTATTAATTTTTTTACGGCGTTCACCGTGCGGGTTAAAATAATGTAATAGATTTATAGACGGGGTCGTTACGGACGCGGCGATACCAAATATGTGTAACTTTTTAACTTTATTTTGTTTTTTTAATAGTAAAGCAGTTTGTAAGGGGAAAAGCTGGGTTTTTCATTTTTTTTCACATTTTTTTTTTAATTAACTTTATTAAACTTTTTTTTCACTTTTTTACTAGTCCCATTAGGGGACTATAATATGCGATTCTGCGATCGCATTTATAATACACTGCAATACTTTTGTATTGCAGTGTATTACTGCCTGTCCGTTTAAAACGGACAGGCATCTGCTAGGTCATGCCTGCGGCATGATCTAGCAGGCATTCACTCCAGGCAGACCTGGGGGCCTTTATTAGACCCCCGGCTGCCGTTAGAGACACAGACACTCGGCGATCGTATCACTGGGTGTCGGTGGGGGAGAGAGGGAGCTCCCTCCCTCTCTCCAAAACCACTCAGATGCGGTGCTCGCTATTGAGCACCGCATCTGAGGGGTTAAACGTGTGAGATCGATACTAATATCGATCTCACACGGCAGAGCAGGGACGCTCCCAGCCCTCAGCTGCCTCTGGCAGCCGAGAGCAGGGAGATTTGACAGCTCCCTGCTCTGTTTACTTATTCCGATGCCGCGACGTAAAAAGTCTATGGCATCGGAATAAGGCCCGTTAGTGACCGACGTAGAAACACGATGGGCCGGTCACTAACGGGTTAAGTAAAGTAGGTGTGATAGAAATAATTCATAAGGTTTTGAGAATAAAATTATTTTTAGTTGGATTTCCCTGGTCAGATGTGGTTTGGTTGAGGTGTTCCTGATTTAGAAATTCTGATGTCCGATACCAATGACATTGCCAAGCCAAGTATATTTTGTTGGCCAGGATGTTACACAATCTTTCTGGTTATCATCGGTGTTCATAAAAGTCTTCCCTGAAATAAGGTTCATTTTTGTGGGGTTTGTGTGGGCAGGGTTTCAATTATTTTGCTTTGAGTGGCACAGTATAGTTGATGTCGCCTTTTCTTTGCCTCTCTAGTGATTTAACCAGAGGTTACAAGTCGGTGTCCGGCTATTCTCACTACTAGTGATATCACTTTGTGTCCTAACTTGGCGCATGTGATTTCTCTATTGAATGTGTAATATTTTTCCTGATTGATGATATTAGCTATACCGTGTCCTCTCTAGGGCACATTTAGGCCCAGTCATACATGAGTTGTAAATGGTCCAATGATGGTAGAATGGTTTTCTGTTTTATACAGGTATGAAGGTGAGTGCTATTTGTGGCTTCTAGTCAGGATGGGGTTGTCGGTGCATCCTCTTGGATAGGAAGGCTTGAGGTGGGATCTCTAGATTGGCTCCTCAGAAGGTATCCCAGAAACGGTTCAATTGCCCCTTTAAAAATTACTTTAGTTTTATAAGAGACGAGGCACACTAACATCTCTTTACTGAGCTACCTCACTTTCCGGGTTAAGCTATCACGCCACTGAGCATGGGTAAGCATACCACCGAGGGTCTTATATACAGTTATTGCACCTGTTACTTCTATCAGATGTAAGCTTCTATTCTGAGCTCTTTTACTTTGCTCCTTCTGTCCTGACATATAACTACCTATGTGGATATATCCCTGATTTGGGATATAGCAAATGCGTGACCCCCTATGCTATACATTGTGTGTACATATATTTGTTAATTGTACATGTAAACGCTGATCCAGAAACAGACGTGTTTTAGATTCTCATTTTTTGCTAATAATAAAGATATTTTTTTCAAACTTGATAGTTATGGACTCTTTTTCTCTAGTAATCAATATATGCACTCCAAAACGCATTGGTGCTATGGGCTAGGTCTAAATCAAAGACCGACCTCCCATATGTAATCAAATAGGCAACTCTATTTAAGTATATCAAAAACACAGAAGAAAGAGAGCTTGTAGCCAGAGAAATATATCAAACGTACAAAATTTATTAATAACATATACAAGAATACATTTAGATAAAAAATATATGTATATGATACAATATATTGAAAGGACGAGACTCTAGAAAAAAGTTTCAGGAAGTAGATATCGGAAATATCAATATACAGATTGGGTTGGCTGTATTGTCACAGAAGCAAAATCTCTCAGATATGTTAGGGAAATCCCTCTTATAAAACGTAGTCAAGTAACATAGCCTCAATATAGAGAGGCATAATTGTATAGATCTACATACTAAGTATAACACATAAATTCCAGATATCTAACTACAATAGTTACTGGGAGAGAGAATGCATTGGACTAGGCTTACCCATGTTGTGTTGAGGTAGTGGTCCGATACGTGCTCCAGCACAAAAGCCCCAACGCGCGTTTCGCAATAGTGTTGCTTCCTCAGGGGGAGATGTGTGTGACTCCCCCTGAGGAAGCAACACTATTGTGAAATTTGTGGGCATTGTGGCTGCTACAGTGGGCATTGTAGTTGTCAAGGTGGCAATTAGGCTGTCAAGGGGAATTTTGGTTGTCATGGTTGTATTGAAGTTGGCCTTTTTCTGCTGCCATGTGAGAGATTCTAGTTGTCATGGAGGCATTGGGGTAGACAAAGGAGGCATTCAGGGTAATTTTACTGCTGTGGAGGACAATGTGTCGTTCATGTGGACATTTTGGCTGGCATAAGGAGCATTGAGGGAATTATGGTAGTCCTCAAGGAATTGTAATTGGCATTGTTGCTGGCATATGATGCATTCTGGGATTGTGGTTTTCTGGGGACTTTGTGACTTTCATGGGGACTTTGTGACTGGGATTAGAGACAGTGTGGCTGTAATAATGGCATTGTGACTTCTTTGGAGGCATTAACTGGTGTAACTGGTAAAGTGGGCAGTGTGGGCATTGTAGTTGTCATGAGGGCATTTTGGCTGTCATGGGCATTGTGGTTGTCATAAGAGGCTTTGTGGATGTCATGGTCTTAATGCAAATGGCTAAGGGGGCAATGTGGCTGGCATAGAGGTATTGAGAGAAATATGGCTGTCATGGAGGAAATTGGCTCTCATAGGGCATTATGACTAGCAAAATCAGAATTGAGGGCATCATTGCTGGCATAAAGTTATTTGTAACTGTAATGGAAATATGGTGGCTGGCACAGCAGCATTTCTGCTGCCACGGAAGGCATTGCGGCTGGGATGGTGTACATTGAAGGAATTGTGGTTATCATTGAGGAATTGTAATTGGTTTTGAGGGCATTGTGACTAGCATATTAGGCATTTGCATTTTATGGTTGTCATGTGGACATTTTGTCTTTCATGGTGGCATTGTGGCTGCTACAGTGGGCAATGAGGCATTGTAGTTGTCATGGGGGAAATAAGGCAATCAAGGGACATTGTGGTTGTTATAGTTTTATTGCGGTAGACATAGGAGGCATTCAGGGTAATTTTACTACTTTGGGGGACATTGTGCACTTCATGGGGCAATTGTGGCTGGCATAGGAAACATTGAAAGCATTATTGTTGTCCTTGTGTTATTGTTAATGACATTGAAGGCACCGTTGCTGGAATATGATGCATCAGAAACAGTGTGGCTGTTTTTCGGGTGGTGTGTTTGCCTTGGAGGCATTGAGGTGTTTATTTGGGCATTGTTGCTGGTAAAATTGACAGGGCATTGTAGTTGTCATGGTCGCCTATTGGCTGGTGTATGGGAATAATGGTTGTCATGGGGGAATAGTACCTGTCATGGGGGACTGTGGCCGCCTGGTGGGCATTGATGGCATTGTGAGTATCATGGGGCATTGTGATTGCCCTTAATGCCTCATATACAAACCAATGTGGCTGACATGGATGGCATTGTAGCTAGCATTGGGGTTATTGTGGTTGTTATGGGGGCATTGTGGCTGGGATAAGGGACATTGTAGCTGTCATGGGGGCATTTGGCTGGGTTAAGGATCATTGTTGACTTCATTCAAGCATTGTGACTGTTTTGTTGATATATGAGTCTCTTAGAGCATTGTGACTGGCATAGAGGACATTGTGGCTAGCTTTAGGATTATTGTAGTGGTCATGCAGCCATTGTGACTGGCATAAGAGGCATTGGCATTCTTGTCGCTGGGGTAAAGTAAAGTGTGGCTGTCATGGCTGCATTTTGACTGGAAAAAGGGACATAGAGGGTTTTATGGGTCATTGTGGTTGGCATGGGGGCTTTGTGATTAGCAAAGGGGAAAGTGAGTACATTGTGGCTGGCATGGAGGGCTTTGTGTCAGGCAAGTGAGTATTTTGGCTATCACAGAAGCATTGAAGGTATGTCGTTTTTATTGGGTCGTTGTGATTGGCATAAGTGGCATTGGCAGCATTGTGGCTGGCATGGAGGCATTGTGGCTAGGATAAGAGCCATTGACAGCATTATGGATGTCATGGCGGCATTTTTACTGAAATAATAAACATTGCTGGTGTTATTGTGGCTGGCATTATTGCTGACATGGGGGCCTTGTGGTTTTCATGGTGGCATTGTGTCTCGCAAAAGGGGATGCGAGGACACTCTGGCTGTTATTGAGGCAAAATAGTTGGCATATTGGCATTGATGGTGTGTGATTGTCATTGGGGTATTGAGGCTGACATTAAGGCCATTAATGGCATTGCTGCGTGTATAAAGTACTTTGTTGGCATTGTGGCTTACATGGAGTTTTGTGGATGTTATAGGGATATTTTAGTAGGCATATGGTATATTCAGGGCATTGTGGCTGCCATGAATGGCGTGTTTGGGGTCACAGGAGCTTTGTGACTTTCATAATCGACATTAAGCAAACTGTAGTATACATTGAGGCATTGTGGTTGGCATAAGGGGCATTGGTGGCATTGATCCTGGGATAAAGTACATAGTGGCTTGCATGGGGGAAATGTAACTGGAAACTAGGATATAGCTTTTGTAATGTCGGCATTGTGACTGGCATGGGGGCATTGTGGGTGGTATGAAGCCTTTCTTTTTGAAAAGATGGCATTGCGTGCATTGTGGCTGATATGAAGGGCATTGTAACTGGCATAATCCCATTGTGGTTGGCAAAAAAAAGAATGGAGAGCACTGTGGCTGGCATAAATGTCATTGTGGCTGTAATAAAGACAAAGTGGCTGTGATGAGGAACATTGTGGCTCTCATTGGAGTCGTGTGGCTTTCATGGAGACCTTGTGGCTGGCAAGATTACTTTTTTGGCTGTCGTAGGCATTGTAGTTGACATAGGGGCATTGAGGCCATTCCCAGACTTTTTGGCGGTCATTGTGGCTGGGATAAGGCATATTGGCGGCAGTGCTGCTGAGATAATGTGCATTGTAACTGGCATGAGGCATTGTGGCTGGCATAGTGGCCAATGACAGCATGGTGGCTGTCATGGCAGCATTTTGGCAGAGATACTGAACATTGTGTCATGGGATCATGGTGGCTGTCATGGGATTATGGTGACTTAAAAGGAGGAAATATGGCTGGCATAAGGCATAGTGGCTCTTATAAGAACCCCGGTGGCTGGCATGGGGGCATAGTAGATGGCATAAAGCAGAGGCGTAGCTAGGTTCTCCTGCACCCGGGGCAAAGATTCAGATTGGCGCCCCCCCCCCCAACTTATTTCCCGACATCTCCTTCCCCCTCGCCATGTTTTCTTTCCCTACCAATCAATGAGATGTAATTTTTTGTTCACAATTTTTTTAATGTAACTCGAGTATAAAAGCATTTCTACATTTTACAAGCGATATAGTTCTATAATGTAATTAACATAAAAATAAATTAAAAGAAAATAAATTAAAGAGGCCACACACAGCCCCCCTTGTAAATAGCGCCACACAGCCCCCCTTGTACTTAGCGCCACACTCCTCCCCCCCTGTACTTAGCGCCTCACTGTGAACAGAGCAGTGAGCGGTAGCCTACCGCTACCACTCTCCGCTCTGCCTGGTGTGACTTACCGGAGAAGCCGAGGAGGTCATGCAGCGCAGGCAGCGGCGGAGTTCCTTCTGACTAGGGTTGGTGACAGCCAGGGCCGGCCTTCACTTGGATGGCGCCCTGTGCGGGACTCTCTATTGCCGCCCCCTACACAAACCAAAAATTAACCACATATATGGACACGCTGGAACATATATACTGTACATACATAAAGACAGATATTTAGACATACAGGCAAATATACATACACACATCAGGAATATATACAAACAGGTAAATATATAGACGTACAGACACACACACACACACACACATAGGACTGCAGATAACATCTACTACATTATCTATACTCAGAGCGTTATCACTGTGTTATCTGTGGTGTTACATAGGACTGCAGGCAACACTACTACATTATCTGTACTCGGAGAGATATCACTGTGTTATCTGTGGTGTTACATAGGACTGCAGGTAACATCTACTACATTATCTGTACTGTGTAGCAGAGCTGAGATTGTAATTTAGCACACAGTACAGATAATAAACTAGAGAAAAAGAGTCCATATATATCCACATACGAAACAATATCACATCTTTATTAGTAATAAATACATAAAATTACAGAAAACAGAGAATCTAAAAAATGAATCCTTGACTAAGTCACAAGTATCTATATTGAACACAGTAATTTAAATCACAATGGAGTATGCAGTTTTAATTAATATTCGAAATAACTCCTACACAGGGTACATCCATGCAAAATAGGGTGCAAATACAAAAGGTACAGCGGACCAGACCGTTAGGTCGTTTGCTTAAGGAGACTAATGTTCCTGAAAAAATAGCAGGTGTCCCTATGGGTCCAGCAAAAGCACTTACCCATGTTATGAGGAGAGTCGTGTGACCCAGTGTGTGGAAGTGCGCCCTGACGCGCGTTTCGCTTATAGCTTTCTCAAGGGGTGCCGGTGTTTTGGTTGTGCCTAGTTTAAATAGTGTTTTTGACTGTCCTTTAAACACTATAAACCAATCAGGCGCCGGAAAAGACGGCGCCTAAATGTGACAGTGGTGACGCCCAAGGATGACGCCCAGGGATGCACTGCCGATGAACGTCACTATCCTACTGCGCATGCGCGAGTCCCGGGACGCGTCACCAGGGACACAGCGCAGGCGCAGAACCAGAAGGACAGTCCACGGGCAGGAATCGGCGTCCTATCTACTTGTTCTGTCCCAGATATCCCAGCAGAACAGTGAGTGTGTGTATGTATATGAAAAATAAATAAATAAGAAGAAAACCCCAACTACAGATCTCTTCATGGATCTATTATACATGTACAGTTACTCGCTCATATGACCGATCTAAAACAGTGCCATCTAGTGGATAAAGTGAAAAAATAGAGAGAATGGCTACATCTCAAGACATAGTGTGTTGTGAATAAAATGTAAATAAAAATTCCATTAAATTTAATAAAGAGGTGTTATTAAACATGATAAGTAATACATGTACATAAGTAGATACATATTACAAGTGAAGATACATTAAATAATCTAACCAAATTTTTGTTGTATACAATGAATATTTATAGTGTAATCTACAATTTCATAATTTAAATAATATAACCATAAAACTCAAATTACTTTATGTAAAGAACAAAAAACAAACAGTGAATAAGGCAATACAGAGTATGCAATAAAGGAAGTGTACGAGTGCATATTAAAGCACATACAAGAAATATATACATAAGTAAAAGGTGAAAAAATAAAATGAAATAATATAAAGAACAACAAAAGACAGCAATAGTGTCAAGAAAAAAGGCCTTGGTAATATAAGTACATATATGCATATAGATTATAATAAATGGCATTGGGGATAAAAAAATATATATATATATAATGTAAAAAATAATATATATATTTGAGAAGAGTAAAATAAAATAAAGATAGAGTAAACGATTCTTCTATTCATGATTCATCCTGGACTTCACGTTGGTGGCATATATATATGACAGAAATACCGAACTTTAATAGATATTCAGATCTAGGCACAATCTAAAAAAGACAGAAAGCACTTTAATATCAAGTTAAAAAGGTTAAAAGAATAAAAGTAAAAACCGGTAGAAATATCACAGAAAGGCTGCAAAGCTCAAATTTTCATTTAAACCTATAGGCGTCATGGTGTTCAAAACTGAAATCCATCTGCATTCTTTTTGGGCCAACATTGTCTTCGCATCTCCACCTCTGACACCACAGTGTACCCGGTCAATCCCCCTAACCTTAAAGCTCTTAGGGTCTCCCCCGTGCCAGAGCTTAAAGTGTTTGGGGATGGTTTTGAGTAATGTTAGGTCCTCAATTTCCCTTGCCGCTATTATGTCCCTAACGTGTTCTCTGATGCGGATTTTCAGTTGTCTGGTGGTCAGACCCACATAAACTTTAGCACAACCACATGTGGCATAGTAAACCACGTAGCTAGTACTGCATGAAATGTAGTCCAGAATTTTAAAAGTTCGTTCACCACCTGTAGATGTAAACGTGGTCGATCTAACTACATTGACACAGGCCACACAGTCACCGCATGGGTAACAGCCCTGGATAGGGCCTCTGGTTGAAAAAGGGTGTATTTGTTTGGGCACATAGTGACTTTTGATGAGGATATCTTTAAGATTTTTGGACCTCCTAGCCGTCATCTGGGGATTTTTTGATAGCGAAGTCAAAAAAGCGTGTTCAGTCTGCAGAACCGGCCAGTGTTTCTTTAGTATTGACCGCATTGTTTCCCATTGGTTATTAAAAGTTGAAATAAATCTAACCACGTTCTTGTCCTTAATCCCAGTCTTAACAGGGTGTAAAAGTGTCGTCCTGTCCGTATTTTTAGCCCGTCTATAGCCGTTCTTGATACATCTATTACTATACCCTCTTTCTCTCTATTTTTTCTATTTTTTCACTTTATCCACTAGATGGCACTGTTTTAGATCGGTCATATGAGCGAGTAACTGTACATGTATAATAGATCCATGAAGAGATCTGTAGTTGGGGTTTTCTTCTTATTTATTTATTTTTCATATACATACACACACTCACTGTTCTGCTGGAATATCTGGGACAGAACAAGTAGATAGGACGCCGATTCCTGCCCGTGGACTGTCCTTCTGGTTCTGCGCCTGCGCTGTCTCCCTGGTGACGCGTCCCGGGACTCGCGCATGCGCAGTAGGATAGTGACGTTCATCGGCAGTGCATCCCTGGGCGTCATCCTTGGGCGTCACCACTGTCACATTTAGGCGCCGTCTTTTCCGGCGCCTGATTGGTTTATAGTGTTTAAAGGACAGTCAAAACCACTATTTAAACTAGGCACAACCAAAACACCGGCACCCCTTGAGAAAGCTATAAGCGAAACGCGCGTCGGGGCGCACTTCCACACACTGGGTCACACGACTCTCCTCATAACATGGGTAAGTGCTTTTGCTGGACCCATAGGGACACCTGCTATTTTTTCAGGAACATTAGTCTCCTTAAGCAAACGACCTAACGGTCTGGTCCGCTGTACCTTTTGTATTTGCACCCTATTTTGTATAGATGTACCCTGTGTAGGAGTTATTTCGAATATTAATTAAAACTGCATACTCCATTGTGATTTAAATTACTGTGTTCAATATAGATACTTGTGACTTAGTCAAGGATTCATTTTTTAGATTCTCTGTTTTCTGTAATTTTATGTATTTATTACTAATAAAGATGTGATATTTTTTCGTATGTGGATATATATGGACTCTTTTTCTCTAGTTTATTATATATTGTTAGAGTCTTTATCTCTAACTGTGTTTATGGGTGGTTGAGATTTTTCTCCCACCTTTATACTTATGTCCTGTGAGACTTCGTGTCTAATTACAGTACAGATAATGTAGTAGATGTTACCTGCAGTCCTACGTAACACCACAGATAACACAGTCATGTCTCTCTGAGTACAGATAATGTAGTAGTGTTATCTGCAGTCCTATGTAACACCACAGATAACAGTCATGTCTCTCTGAGTACAGATAATGTAGTAGTGTTACCTGCAGTCCTATGTAACACCACAGATAACACACTGATAACTCTCTGAGTACAGATAATGTAGTAGATGGCAGAGACAAACACATGCATAGACAAACACATGCATAGACAAACACATGCAGAGACACACACATGCAGAGACACACACATGCAGAGACACACACATGCAGAGACACACACATGCAGAGACACACACACACACACACACACACACACACACACACACGCAGAGAGACACTCACCATGTATTCTTGCTGACAGGTCAGGACGGGCTGTGTGTGGGCGGAGCTTCCTCTCTGCTTCTCGGCAGAGCACAGAGCACAGGCAGATGCAGGGAGGCTGCAGCACGGGAGTGGACCTGTCCCCTGACCTGAGTCATCTGACCTCATGTCACTGACGTGAGGTCAGGTGACTGGACTGGTCCACTCCCTGGCCGTCACAGACCCCAGTCAGAACGCCGTAATGTCCTGGCTGTTCCTAAGCTGCTGCAGGTGTCCGACATACGGGGCGCCTGTCAGCAGCGATCAGCTGCTCTTCGGCGCCCCCCTTCCATATCCTCCGGGTTGCGCCTGGGGCAAATGCCCCGCCTGCCCCCCCCCTAGCTACACCCCTGCATAAAGTATATTGTGGGTGCTATGAGGGCATTATGGCTGGCCTGAAGAGCATTGTGGCTTTTATTGGGGTATTGTGGCTGGCATGGATGGCACTCCGGTTGTCATGTGGGAATTTTGGTTGGCCTAGCAGGTATTGAGGGTATTGTGGCTTTTATAGGGTGCATTAAGGGCATTGTGGTTGTCACGGGGAAAGATGGTTGGCACTAAGGACTTTATGGCAAGTATTGGAGCTTTTTAGGTATTGTTGTTGTCAAAGGGGCATTGTGCTGTCATTGGAACATTGTGACTGTCGTGACTTCTTAATTCAGGAGAGCAAATAAGAAAAATTAACTTTACTTAGGGGTTTTCTTCCAGGAGGCACAAATTAAGTGCGAAATGGTTACAGTTGGGTAAAAGTATGTTATCAGTCTTTTGTGAGGCTAATAAATGTTGATAAAATTCCTCTAGAACGTATGATCATTAAGTAAAGTAGGTGTTATAGAAATATTCCACACAGTTTTGAGTATTCTTGAGAATGTGATTGGTGAGTAATTTAGAGGTTGTGGACAGAGACATTTCTATGCTACTTGTGGATTCTAGTCAGGATGGGGTGTTCGGTGCACCTTCTTGGATAGGAATACTTCAGGTGGGATCTCTAGTTTTTCTCCACAGAAGGTATCCCAGAAAGGGTTCAATTGCCCTTTAAAAATTACTTTTGTTTTATCAGAAACTAAGCACACTAACATCTCTTCACCGATCCAATACATCAATAGCATATACCAGGAACGTATTATCACGCCTTTTTCTTTTAGTTTTTTTCTAGGTGTCTATTTAAAAGTTAAAAGAAGCAAGATATGGAATCCTCCAGTCAGCGGCAGTAGAGAAATCAGAGGACTGGTAATTTATATTATTATTAATTACTGATAATTATCAGGCTCGTTTCTAGCTCTGGACTTTAAGAGGTGTGTTAATACCTTCCTGGTATATAAGGATATATGTCTAGTAGTACATATATTGCTATGGATATTTAAGGGTATTGTAAATGCCTTTGCGTTCTGCACATGAATGCACTGCATTTACATTCCAACATACATATTCATCCCCATCTCCCCTTTCCCAATGGGATTTTTTTTTTCTGTCATGTGGGCATTGTGGCTCGTATGGGAGGGCCTTGTGGCTGGCATTGAGAGAAATGAGGGCATTGTGGCTGTCAAGGGGCATTATGGATGTCATAAGAGGCTTGGAGGGCATAGGGGTTTTCATGATTGTATTGTGAATGGCTAAGGGGGAAATGTGGCTGGCTTAGAGGTCATTGAGAGAAATATGGCTGGCATGGAGGACATTGTGGCTGTCATAGGGCATTATGACTGGCAAAAGCAGAAATGAGGGCATTTTAGCTGGCATAGAGGACATTTTGGCTGTCATGGAGATATTGTGGCCAGGATAAGGGACATTGTGGGTAAAATGGCTTCATAGTGTCTCGTATGGGAGTATTATGGCTTGCATTTAGGAATTGTTGCTTGAATGGGAGCCATCATGGCTGGCGTTGGAGCATTCCAGATGGAATAAGACATATAGCGGGTGTAATTTGGGTATTATGCTTTGAACAAGGCCATTCTAGTTCGCAAAGGGCTAATAATGGCATTGTGACTGGCATGGAGGGCATTGGAGCTGACATGTGCCATCCTTGCTGGCATGGGGCTTTGGGATTGTCATGTGGACATTGTGCTTGACAAAGAGGAAGTGAGTACATGGTGGCTGGCATGGAAGGCTTTGATTTTAGGCAAATTATAGCATTTTGGGCATTGAATGTATGTAGTTGTCATTGCGTCCTTGTTCTTGGCATAAGGGGCATTGGCAGCATTTTTGCTGGGATAAAGTACATTGTGGCTGTTATGGCGGCATTTTGACTGGAGTGATAGATTTATCGGGTGTTATAGTGGTTGGCATTATTGCTGACATGGGGGCTTTGTGGTTGTCATGGTGTCATTGTTTTTGGCCAAGGGGGAAGTTAGGGCATTGTGGCTGGCATGGATGGTATTGTGTCTCGCAAAAAGGATGTGAGGACATTTTAACTGTCATGGAGGCATTATGTTTGGTATACGGGCATTGAAGATGTGTGGTTGTTGTTTCGCCATTGTGGCTGGCATAAGGGGTATTGTTGTCAGGATTAAGTATATTGTCACTGGCATGGGGGCATTGTGGCTGGAATGTAGAATTATTGCTGGCATGAGGGCTTTGTGTCTGCCTTGGGGATATTGTGGTTGGCTAAAAAGAAATTAAGGGCATTCTGGCTGGCATGGAGGTCATTGTAATTGGTAAAGAAGGAAGTGAGGGCATTTTTTGTTGTAATGGGGATTTGTGGCTGGCGTCAGGGCGTTAAAGGCTTTTGCTGGTCAAAGAGGCATTGTGGCAAGCATAAGTTGCATTGACAGCATTGTTGCTTTGATCAAGTACATTGTGGCTGGCATGGGGGATATGTGACTGGGAAAAGGGATATAGCTGTTGTCATTTCGGCATTGTAGATTGCACAGGGGCATTGTGGGTGGTATGGAGGCTTTTCTTTTGGAAAGGGGGCAATGAGGGCGTTCTGGCTGGCATGAATTTCATTGTGGCTGTAATAAAGACATAGTGGCTGAGATAAGAGATATTGTGGGTGTCATGGTGGCATATTGGCTCTTATGTTGAGCATTGTGACTGGCAAATATGAGTTTTTCTGGCATGGAGCACTGTAGCTGGTATAAAGGATATTATATCCTTCATGGGGACAATGAGACTGATTAGAGGATCATTGAACTTATTGCAGTTGTCTTTGAGAAATTTTAATCATCATTGAGGGCATTGTGGCTGGCATGTAAGGCTTTTAGGGATTGTGGTTGTCATAGGAACATTGTGGCTTTCATGGGGGCACTGTATCTGGGATTAGAGACAGTGTGGCTGTCATGGGGGCATTTTGACTGTCATGAAGGTATTAGGGCTGGCATGGAGAGCATTGAGGTATTTATGTGGGCATTGTGGCTAGTAAAATGGGCAATGAGGGCATTGTAGTTGTAATTGTGGCAATTTGGCCATTGTAGGGCAACAGTGACTGTCATGGGCATTGTGGCTCTTATTATTGTTTCACCATCATTTATAGAGACCTTGTGGCTGGCATGATGTCTTTTTTAGTTGTCATATAGCTTGAGGGCGCTGTAGTTGTCATGGTTGTATTGTGGTTGGCTTATTGGACATTCAGGGCAAAGTGGCTAGCATAAGGGGCATTGTGGATGTGATAAGGGACTCTGTGTATATTGTAGCTGTCATAGGGGCATTTTGGTTTGGTTTTGGTATTGTTGATTTCATGGGAGTATTCTGGCTGTCAAGGAGCATTTTGTTTGTCATGGTAGTATTGCGGTCGGCATTTTACTTCTTCAATGTGTGGCATTGTAATTGGCATTGGGGCATTGGGGTACACATAGAAGAAATTCAGGACTTTGTTACTTCTATAGAGGACATTGTGGCCTTTCATGGGGCATTGTGACTGCTATAGGGTGCATTGAGGGCATTGTTGTTGTTCTCAAGGAATTGTAATTGATTGACATCGGAGCATTGTTTCCTGGCATATGCTGCATTTGGGGACTGTGGTTGTTAAGGGGACATTGTGGCCTTCATGGGGACATTGTGACTGGAATTAGAGACAGTGTAGCTGTCATGAGGGCATTTTTACTTTTTTGGAGACATTGTGGTATTAAAGTGGGCATTGTAATTGAGATAGTGGGCATTGAGGGCATTGTCGTTATGAGAGCATTTACGTTGTCATGGAGCATTGTGGTTGTCATAAGAGGCATTGAGGGCCATGTGGTGTTCTTTGTTGCCTTCCGAATGGCTAAGTTGGCTTTGAGGGTAATGTGGCTGGCAAGGATGGACTTGTGACTGTAATGGAGATATTGTGGCTGGGCTAAGGGACATTGTGCATGTCATAGGGGCATAGTGGCTCTTATGAGGGCATTGTTGTTGAATGGGAGCCATTGTGGCTTTTATTGGGCTATCGTGGCTGGCATGGAGGGCACTGTGGCTGGCCCTAAGAGCATTTTGGCTTTTATTGGGGTATTGTAACTTGCATAGGATGAATTGATGGCTTTGTGTTTGTCATGTGGGGGAAATGTAGCTGGCACTGAGGACTTTATGGATGGCATAGGAGCGATTTAGATGTTGTGGGACAATATAGCTGTAATAGTTGCATTTTGGCTGTCATTGGAACATTGTGGCTGTCATGACTTTTAATTTAGAGTTTGTGTGGGCAGGGTTTACTATTTTTGCTATGAGTGGAGCCGTATAGTTGATGTGTGCCCTTTTCTTTGCCTCTGTAGTGATTTGGCCAGGCGTTGCAAGTCAGTGTCAGGCTATTTTGACTACTTGTGATATCACTTTGTGCCTTAACTTGGCGCACGTGAGGCCTATATTGAATGTGTGATATTTTTCCTGATGGATGATATTATCTATACTGTGTCATCTCTAGGGCACATTTAGGCCCATGTCATACATGAGTTGTAAATGCTCCACTGAATAGATTGTAGAATTGTTTTCTATTTTATACAAGTGTGAAGGAGAGTGCTGTTTCTTATTGGCATCTGATATTTGGTGTAATTGGTGAGTAATTTAGGACTTGTTATAGACAATTATATTCTACTTGTGGCTTCTAGTCAGGATGGCGTGATCGGTGCATTCTCTGGCGCACTAACTTTACTACTTTACTCTTTACTAGTTTCAATACATCTATAGCATATACCAGGAACGTATTATCACACCTCTTTCTTTGTTTTTTTTCTAGGTGTCTATTTGAAAGGGACGAGAAGCAAGATATGAAATCCTCCAGTCGGCGGCAATAGAGGAATCGGAGGACTGGTAATTAATATTATTATTAATTACTGATAATTATCATGCTCGCTTCTATCTCTGGACTTTCAGAGGTGTGGTAATAACTTCCTGGTATATAAAGATATATGTCTAGTAGTACATATATTAGCCATATACATTTAAGGGCATTGTAAATGCCATTTGTGTTCTTCACATTTGACAGTCCAAAATACACATTCATCATCTCGTAGCCGGCATTAAGGGTATTGTAGAATTTTATTTGGCATTGAAGGCATTGGTGGTGGCGTATGATGCATTCTGAGATTGTGGTTGTCAGGGGACATTGTAACTGGAAATTAGAGACAGTGTGGCTGTCATGAGGGCATTGTGATTTTCTGAGACTTTGTGGTATTTATGTGGGCATTGTGACCGGTAAACTGGGCAATAAGGCAATTTTGGGTGTTATGCGGCATTGCGGTTTTCTTAAAAGGCATTGAGGGCATTCTAGTTGTCATGGTTGTATTGCGAATGTCAAAAGCAGAATTAAGGGCATTGTGGCTGGCATGGAGGGCACTGTGACTGGCATGGAGATATTTAGGGTGAGATTAAGGGCATTGTGGGTGTCATGGGAGCATTGTCAATGGCATTTGGACATTGCTACTTGAATGGGAGGCATTGAGGCTGGCATGTGAACTTTGTAGTGGTCATGGGTGCATTGATGTGTGCAAAGGAGGCATTCAGGGCATTGTGTCTCATATGAAGGGCAATGTGGCCTTTGTGGGGGCATTGTGGCAGACATAGGTCGAAATAAGGGCATTGTGGTTGTCCTCAACAAATTTTATATTGGCACTGAGGTGCAGTGTAGCTCGCATATGAGGCATTTAAAGATTGTGGCTGCCATGGGGGCATTGTGACGGTCATGGAGGCATTGTGGAATTTAGGTGAGAGTTGTGGCTGGTAAAGTGGACAAATGAGGCATTGGAGTTGCCATGGGGTTATGGGGGCTGCCATGGGGGCATTTTGGTTGTCATGGTTGAATTGATGTTGACTTAGGGAGCATTGATGGCACTATGGCTGTTATAGGGGGCATTGAGTGCAGTGAGGTTGTCAATGGGGCATTGTGGCTGAGATAATGGGATAAGGGAAGCTGTGGACATTGTAGCTTTCATGGATGCATTTTGGCTGGTATAAGATACACTGAATTTGTGGGGGAAATTTAGCTAGCATTTAGTACATTGTACCTGGTGTGGAGGAGAATTTGGTGGTGATGGGAGCATTGGGTCTGACATAAGAGGCATTGGCAGTGATAAAGCACATTGGGACTGCTGGCATAAGGGCCATTGACAACATTGTGGCCGTTATGGTGGCATTTCGGCTGAAATAATAGAATCATGGGTGTCATGGGATCATTGTGGCTGTCATGGGGGTATAGTAGCTTTCATGAAGGCAATTAGGCTGGCATAGATGATCTTTTGGCTGTTGTGGGGCATTGTGGTTGTCATAGGGCGCATTAAGGGCATTGTTGTTATGGTTGTATAGCGTTGGCTTAGGGGCATTGAGGTCGATGGAACTGGCATTGACGGTATTGAAATTGACATGGGACATTGTGGTTGGGATAAGGAACATTGGTAATTTCGTAGGGATTTGTTGCTCTCATGGGGCTTTTATTGCTATCACTGGATCATTGTGGTATGGTGGCATATGGGGCAATTTAGCGCATTGTGACATGCATTGGTGGCATTGTGGTTGCCATGGTGGCATTGCGTCTTTCATGTGGGTATTCTACGAATTATAAGGAGCATTGATATATTGTAGCTGTCATGGGGGCATTGTAAATGGGATAAGGTACATTGTAGACGTTATGAGTGCATTGTTTTTGTCATGGGGGCATTGTAACTGTTATATGAGGCATTGTTGCTCAAATAGAGAGCATTGTGTCTGGTAAAATGGACAATAAGGAAATTGTAGTTGTCATGGGGTCATATTATCTGTAATGGGGCACTGTGGGTACGATATTGGCATTGACACATTGTAAGTTTCTTTGGGGGTACTGTGATTGGGATTATAAACATTGTGGGATTTTGCAGATAGCATGGGGGTTCAGTAGATTTCATGGAGACATTGTGGCTGGTGAGATGACATTTTTGACTGTCATAGGGGCACTGAGGCCATTGTGGTTGTTATGGTTTTATTGCGGTTGGCTTAGGGGGCATTCAGGGCAATGTGGCATTTTGGTTTGGCTATGGGATACTGGTGATTTCATATAAGCATTTCATGGGGTACTGTGACTGTCATGGTGTTTATGTGGTTGGTTAGCATTGTAGCTAGCATGGATGAAATTGTGGCTAACATTGGGGGCATATTAACTGGGATAAGGGACATAGCACGGGTCATGAGGGTATTGTATCTGGTAGGTGTCATGGCTAGCATGAGAAATTTGCATCTGTCATGTGCTTGTTGGCAAAGGGGGAAGTGAGCGCATTGTTGCTTTTTATTGCGACATAGTGGCTTGTATAGGGACATTGCCAGTTTTTAAATATCACTTGGGCATTGGGGCTGGTGTTTGGGGCATTGATTGTTGCATGGATAAAGTACATTGTGGCCCCATGAAGGGGAGAGTTGATGGTGACTTAAAAGGAGGCAATATGGCTGGCATAAGGCATAGTGGCTCTTGTATGAACCTGGTGGCTGGCATGGGGCATAGTAGATGGCATAAGGTACATTGTGGGTGTTATGAGGGCATTATGGCTGGCCTGAAGAGCATGGTGGCTTTTTTTTGGGTACTGTGGATGGCATGGATGGCACTCCGGTTGTCATGTGGAAATTTTGGTTGGCCCAGCAGTTATTGAGGGTATTGTGGCTTGCATAGGGTTCATTAAGGGTATTGTGTTTCTCATGGGGAAAGGTGGTTAGCACTGAAGACTTTGTGGCAGGTATTGGAGCTTTTTAGGTATTGTTGTTGTCAAAGGGGCATTGTGATATCATTGGAACATTGTGACTGTCGTGACTTCTTAATTCAGGAGAGCAAAGAAGAAAAATAAATTTTACTCAAAAGGGTTTTTGTTCCAGGAGGCACAAGTTAAGTGAGAAACTGTTATTTAAAGAGGCTCTGTCACCAGATTATAAATTCCTTATCTCCTACATAATCTGATCAGTGCTGTAATGTAGATAACAGCAGTGGTTTTTATTTTGAAAAACGATCATTTTTGAGCAAGTTATGAGCAATTTTAGATTTATGCTAATTAGTTTCTTAATAGACAACTGGGCGTGTTTTTCCTTTTTACCAACTGGGCATTTTCTGAGAGAAGTGTATGACGCTGACCAATCAGTGACCAATCAGCGTCATACACTTCCCATTGTTCCAGCCCATTGTTACAGTGTGATTGTGCAGTGAAAGAAGCTGGGCTGGAACAATGAGAAGTGTATGACGCCGATTGGTCACTGATTGGTCAGCGTTATATACTTCTCTTTACAACGCCCAGTTGGTAAACCGTAAAAACACGCCCAGTTGGTCATTAAGAAACTAATTAGCATAAATCTAAAATTGCTCATAACGTGCTTAAAAATTATCGTTTTTCAAAATAAAAACCTCTATTGTTATCTACATTACAGCGCCGATCAGATTATGTAGGAGATAGGGCACTTATAATCTGGTGACGGAGCCTCTTTAAACAGTTGGGTAAAAGTATGTTTTCAGTCTTTTGTGGGGCTAATAAGTGTTGATAAAATTCCTCTAGAAAGTATTATCATTAAGTAAAGTAGGTGTGATAGAAATAATTCACACACATTTGATTTAGAGTTCGATCTCCCTGGTCAGGTTGTGTTTGGATGTGGCTTGCGAAAGGTTTTTTTTTGTTGATAGTAATTGTTCTTGTAAGATATTCTTGAGAATGTGGTTGAGTAATTTAGGGGTTGTGGTCAGAGACAATTCTATGCTACTTGTGGCTTCTAGACAGGATGGGGTGGTCGATACACCTTCTTGGATAGGAATAATTCAGGTGGGATCTCTAGTTTGGCTCCTCAGAAGATATCCCAGAAAGGGTTCAATTGCCCTTTTAAAATTGGTTTTGAAACTAGGCATACTAACATCTCTTTACTGATCCAATATGTCTATAGCCTATACCAGGAACGCATTATCACACCTCTTTCTTGTTGTTTTTTTCTAGGTGTCAATTTGAAAGTGACGAGAAGCAAGATATGGAATCCTCCAGTCAGCGGCAACAGAGGAATCAGAGGACTGGTAATTAATATTATTATTAATTACTGATAATTATCAGGCTCGTTTCTAGCTCTGGACTGTCAGAGGTGTGGTAATACCTTTTTGGTATATAACGATATATGTCTAGTAGTACATATATTGGCTATAGATATTTGAGGGCATTGTAAATGCCTTTGCGTTCTGCACAAGGATGCACTGCATTTACATTTCAACATACACATTCATCACCATCTCCCCTTTACCAATGGGAAATTTTTGCTGTTATGTGAGCATTGTGGCTGGTATGGAGGGCCTTTTGGTCAGCATTGAGAGAAATGAAGGCATTGTGGCTGTCATGGGGCATTATGGATGTCATAAGAGGCTTGGAGGGCATAGTGGTTATCATGTTTGTATTGTGAATGGCTAAACGGGAAATGTGGCTGGCATAGAGGGTATTGAGAGAAATATGGCTGGCATGGAGGACATTGTGGCTGTCATAGGGCATTATGACTGGCAAAAGCAGAAATCAGGGCATTTTGGCTGGCATAGAGGACATTTTGGCTGTCATGGATATATTGTGGCCGGGTTAAGGGACATTGTGGGTAAAATGGCTTCATAGTGGCTCTTTTTGGAGTATTATGGCATGCATTTAGGGTTGTTGCTTGAATGGGAGCCATCATGGCTAATGTTGGAGCATTCCAGATGGAATAAGGCATATAGCAAGTCATGTGGGCATTGTGGCTTGAATTAGGGGCATTATGGTTAGAACAAGGCCATTCTAGTTCGCATAGGGCTAATAATGGCATTGTGACTGGCATGGAGGGCATTGTGGCTGACATGTGCCATTATTGCTGCCATGGGGCTTTGTGATTGTCATGAGGACATTGTGGCTGACAAAGAGGAAGTGAGTACTTTGTGGCTGGCATGGAGGGCTTTGTTTTTAGGCAAATGATAGGATTTTGGCTGTCATATGGGCAATGAATGTATGTAGTTGTCCTGTGTGTCCTGTGGTTTGGATAAGGGGCATTGGCAGCATTGTTGCTGGGATAAAATACATTGTGGCTGATATCGCAGCATTTTGACTGGAATAATAGACATATCGGGTGTTGTTGTGGCTGGCATTATTGCTGGCATGGGGGCTTTGTGGTTATCATAGTGTCATTGTTTGGGAAGTGAGGGCATCTTGGCTGGCATGGATGGTAATGTGTCTTGCAAAAGAGGATTTGAGGACTTTTTGGCTGTCATGGAGGCAATATGGTTGGTATGGGGCATTGAAGGTTTGTGATTGTCGTTTGGGCATTGTGGCTGGCATAAGGGGTATTGTTGCCGGGTTGAAGTACATTGTGTCTGGCATGGGGGCATTGTGGCTGGAATGTGGAATTATGGATGGCATGAGGGCTTTGTGGCTGCCTTGGGGATATTGTGGTTGGCTTAAAGGAAATTAAGGGAATTCTGGCTGGCATTGAGGTCATTGTAACTGGCAAAGGAGGAAGTGAGGGCATTTTGGTTATAATGGGGATTCGTGGCTGGCAAAAGGGCAATAAAGGCTTTTGCTGGTCAAAGAGGCATTGTGGCGAGCATAAGGCGCATTGACAGCATTGTTGCTTTGATAAAGTACATTGTGGCTAGCATGGGGGATTTGTGACTGGGAAAAGGGATATAGCTGTTGTCATTTTGGCATTGTAGATTGCACAGGGGCATTATGGGTGGTACGGAGGCTTTCCTTTTGGAAAGGTGGCAATGAGGGCATTCTGGGTGGCATGAATTACATTGTGGCTGTAATAAAGACATAGTGGCTGAGATAAGACATTTTGTGGGTGTCATTGTGGCATATTGGCTCTTATGGTGAGCATTGTGACTGGAAAATATGAGTTTCTGCTGGCATGGAGCACTATATCTGGTATAAAGGATATTATGGCCTTCATGGGGGCGATGAGACTGATTAGAGGATCATTGAGCTTATTGCGGTTGTCTTTGTGGAATTGTAATTGTCATTGAGGGCATTGTGGCTGGCATGTAAGGCTTTTGGGGATTGTGGTTGTCATAGGGACATTGTGGCTTTCATGGGGCACTGTGTCTGGGATTAGAGACAGTGTGGCTTTCATGGGGGCATTTTTACTGTCATGAAGGTATTAGGGCTGGTATGGAGAGCATTGAGGTATTTATGTGGGCATTGTGGCTGATAAAATGGGCAATGATGGCATTGTAGTTGTCATTGGGGCATTTTGGCCATTGTAGGGCAATAGTGGCTGTCATGGGAACTGTGGCTTTCATGTGGGATTTATTGTGAGTTTCATGGGGTATTGTGACTGGGATTATGAACATTGTGGATGTCATGAGGGCATTTTGGCAGATATAAGGGATATTCCAGATGTCATGGGATCATCGTGGCTGTTATGATGGTTTAGTGGCATTCATAGAGACATTGCGGCTGGCATGATGTCTTTTTTTAGCTGTCATATGGCAGAGTTGTCATAGGGTCTTTGAGGGCATTGTGGTTTTCATGGTTGTATTGCGGTTGGCTTATTGGACATTGAGGGCAAAGTGGCCAGCATAAGGGGCATTGTGGATGGGATAAGGAACACTGTGTATATTGTAGCTGTCATAGGGGCATTTTGGTTGGGTTTTGGGATATTGTTGATATTATGGGGGTATTCTGGCTGTCAAGGAGCATTTTCTTTGTTATGGTTGTATTGCGGTTGGCCTATTAGTTCTGCAATGTGAGGCATTGTAACTGACATGGGGGCATTGGGGTATACATAGGAGGCATTCATGGTATTGTTAGTTATATAGAAAACATTGTGGCCTTTCATGGGACATTGTGACTGGCATAGAGCGCACTGAGGCATTGTTGTTCTCGAGGAATTGTAATTGATTGACATTGAAGGATTGTTTCCTGGCATATGATGCATTTGGGGACTGTGGTTGTCAAGGGCACATTGTGGCCTTCAAGGGGACATTGTGACTGGAATTAGACACAGTGTTGCTATCATGAGGGCATTTTGACTTTTTTGGAGACATTGTGGTATTAAAGTGGGCATTATGATTGGGATAGTGGACATTGTGATTGAGATAGTGGGCATTTTAGTTATGAGGGCATTTTGGTTGTCATGGGGCATTGTGGTTGTCATAAGAGGCATTGAGGTGTTCATGGTTGCCTTCCGAATGGCTAAGTTGGCATTGAGGGTAATGTGGCTGGCAAGGATGGACTTGTTGCTGTAATGGAGATATTGTGGCTGGGCTAAAGAACATTGTGCATGTCATGAGCGCATAGTGCATGTCATGGGGGCATAGTGGCTCTTATGAGGGCATTGTTGCTTTAATGGCAGCCATTGTGGCTGGCATTGGAATATTTGCATAAAGCATATAGCGGGTGCCATTATGGCTTTCATTAGGGGCATTTTTGGTAGAATAGGGCAATCTAGTTGGCACAGGGCCATTAATAGCATTGTGACTGGCATGGAGGTCATTGTGTTTGTCATTTCTGCATTGTCATGGCAAAAGGGGAATTGTGCGCATTTTGCTGTAATGGAGAAATTGTGGCTGGGTTAAGGGACAATGTGGCGGTCATGGGGGCATATGGGCTTCATAGGAGCATTGTGGCTGGCACGTTGGCATTGCACCTGCCATGTTAGGAATACTGGTTGGCATAGAGTCTTTGTGGTTTTCATGGGGCATTGAGGTATGTAAAAAAGGCATTTAGGGCATTGTGGTTCGTATGGAGTGCAATGTGGACATTGTGGGGGCATTGGTGATAGAATTGAGGGCTTTGTGGCTGTTCTCGACAAATTTGTATTGGCACTGAAGGCATTGTGGCTCGCATATAAGGAATTCTGGGATTTTGGCAGTCATGGGGACATTGTGACTGTGTCATGGAGGCATTGTGGATTTTAGGTGAGCATTGTGGCTGGTAAAGTGGACAATGAGGGCATTGTGGTTGTAATTGGGCATTTTGGTTGTCATGGTTGTATTGATGCTAGCTAAGGGAGCATTGGGGGCAATATGGCTGGCATAGTGGGCATTCAAAGCATTGTGATTGTCATGGGGCATTGTGTCTGGGATAACAGACATTGTGGACATTGTAGCGGTCATGGCTACATTTTGGCTGAGAAAAGGGACATTGTTCAGGGGCGTAGCTAGGGGGGGGCAGGCGGGGCATGTGCCCCGGGCGCAACCCGGAGGATAGGGAAGGGGGGGTGCCGAAGAGCAGCTGATCGCTGCTGATAAGCGCCCCGTATGTGGGACACCTGCAGCAGCTTAGGAAGAGCCAGGACATTACGGCGTTCTGACTGGGGTCTGTGACGGCCAGGGAGTGGACCAGTCCAGTCACCTGACCTCACGTCAGTGACATGAGGTCAGATGACTCAGGTCAGGGGACAGGTCCACTCCCGTGCTGCAGCCTTCCAGCATCTGCCTCTACTCTGTGCTCTGCCGAGAAGCAGAGAGGAAGCTCCGCCCACAGCCCGTCCTCACCTGTCAGCATGGAGACATGGTGAGTGTGTGTGTAGTGTGTAATGTGTGTCTCTGTGTTTGTATGTGTATATGTTACAGTGTGTGTGTGTGTGTGTGTGTGTGTGTGTGTGTGTGTGTGTGTGTGTCTGTCTCTGTCTGTGTCTCTGCATGTGTTTGTCTCTTACATCTACTACATTATCTGTACTCAGAGAGTTATCTCTGTGTTATCTGTGGTGTTACATAGGACGGCAGGTAACATCTACTACATTATCTGTACTGTGTGCTAAATTATAATCTCAGCTCTGCTACACAGTACAGATAATGTAGTAGAAGTTACCTGCAGACCTATGTAACACCACAGATAACACAGTGATATCTCTCTGAGTACAGATAATGTAGTAGATGTTACCTGCAGTCCTATGTAACACCACAGATAACACAGTGATAATGCTCTGAGTACAGATAATGTAGTAGAAGTTATCTGCAGTCCTATATAACACCACAGATAACACAGTGATAACTCTCTGAGTACTGATAATGTAGTAGTGTTACCTGCAGTCCTATGTAACACCACAGATAACACAGTGATAACTCTCTAAATACAGATAGTAGTGTTACCTGCAGTCCTATGTAACACCACAGATAGCACAGTGATAACTCTGATTACAGATAATGTAGTAGCTGTTGCCTGTAGTCCTATGTAACACCAAAGATAACACATTGTGCTAAATTACAATCTCAGCTCTGCTACAATGTGTTATCTGTGGTGTTACATAGGACTGCAGGCAACAGCTACTACATTATCTGTACTCAGAGAGTTATCACTGTGTTATCTGTGGTGTTACATAGGACTGCAGGTAACACTACTATCTGTATTTAGAGAGTTATCTCTGTGTTATCTGTGGTGTTACATAGGACTACAGGTAACATCTGCTACATTATCTGTACTCAGAGAGTTATCACTGTGTTATCTGTGGTGTTACATAGGACTGAAGGTAACATCTACATTATCTGTGCTGTGTACATATGTGCCTGTGTGCGTATATATGGGTCTGTTTGTGAATGTATCTTTGTGCTTCTATATTTGTGCCTTTTATGTATTTGTATATGTTCCTGTCTGTGTATTTATCTGCCGGTGTGTGTGCGTATATGTGTTTGTACGTCTATATATTTACCTGTATGTATATATTCCAGAATGTGTGTATGTATATTTGCCTGTATGTCTAAATATCTGTCTTTATGTATGTACAGTATATATGTTCCAGCGTGTCCATATATGTGGTTCATTTGTGGTTTGTGTAGGGGGCGGCAATAGAGAGTCCCGCACAGGGCGCCATTCAACCTAAGGCCGGCCCTGGCTGTCACCAACCCTCGTCAGAAGAAACTGCGCCGAATGACCTCCTCGGCTCCTCCGGTAAGTCACACCAGGCAGAGTGGAGAGTGGTAGCGGTAGGCTACTGCTCACCGGTCGGTTCACAGTGTGGCGCTAAGTACAAGGGGGGGAATGTGGTACTATTTACAAGGGGGGGAGTGTGGCGCTATTTACAAAGGGGCAGCGGGCTGTGTGTGGCACTATCTACAAGGGGGGCTGTGTGGCACTATTTACAAGGGGGGCTGTGTGTGGCACTATCTACTGGGGGCTGTGTGTGGCACTATCTACAGGGGGCAGTGTGTGGCACTATCTACAAGAGAGGGGCTGTGTGGCGCTATCTACAGGGGGCTGTGTGTGGCCTCTTTAATATATTTTCTTTTAATTTATTTTTATGTTAATTACATTATAGAACTATATCGCTTGTAAAATGTAGAAATGCTTTTATACTCAAGTTACATAAAAAAAATTGTGAACAAAAAATTACATCTCATTGATTGGTAGGGAAAGAAAACATGGCGAGGGGATGAAAATGTCGGGAAATAAGTTGGGGGGGGGGGCGCCAATCTGAATCTTTGCCCCTGGTGCAGGAGTACCTAGCTACGCCTCTGCATTGTTGAATTCATGGGGGCAATTTAGCTGCCATTTAGAGGACTGTGGTTAGCATGGAGGACAATTTAGCGGTTATGGGGGCATTGGGGCTGGCATAAGAGACATTGGCAGCATTGTGGCTGCGATAAAGTACATTGAGGCTCAAATATCGGCATTGTGGCTGCTGGTATAAGGGTCAGTGACTGTGTTGCGGCTGTTATGGCGGCATTTGGGCTGAAATAGTGGCATAATTACTTTCTTGACGGTCATGGGGCATTGTACTTGTCCTAGGGCCATTGAAGCCGTTGTGGGTGTGATGGTTGTATTTCAGTTGGCTTAGGCGGCATTGAGGATAATGTGGCTGGCATAAGGGGTGTTGCAAAAGGAATAAGGAACACTGAACTTTGTAGCTGTCATGGGGGCATTTTAGCTGCGATATGGGATATTGGTGATTTCAAAGAAACATTATGGCTGTCAATGAGTATTGTGGCTTTCATGGGGCTTTGTGGTTGGTTGGCATTATGACTGGCATGGAGGAAGTTGTGGCTAACCTTGGGGACATTTTGACCGGGATAAGGGACATAGCGGGTGTCATGAGGGCATTGTGGCTTTTATTGGGGTATTGTGGCTGGCATGGAGGGCACTACAGTTGTCATGTGTGGATTTTGGTTGGCTGAGCAGGTATTGATGGTATGGTAACTTGCATAGGGGGCATTGATGGCTTTGTGGTTGTCATGTGGGGGAAATGTAGATGGCACTGAGGACTTTATGGATGGCATTGGAGCCATTTAGATATTATGGGACAATGTAGCTGTAATAGGTGCATTTTGGCTGTCATCGGAACATTGTGGCTGTCATGACTTTTAATTTACAGTTTGTGAAGGCAGGGTTTATTATTTTTGCTATGAGTGGAGCTGTATAGTTGATGTTTGCCCCTTTTCTTTGCCTCTGTAGTGATTTGGCCGGATGTTGCAAGTCAGTGTCCGGCTATTTTCACTACTAGTGATATCACTTTGTGCCTTAACTTGGCACACGTGAGGTCTATATAGAATATGTGATATTTTTCCTGATGGATGATATTTTCTATACGGTGTCCTCTCTAGGGAACATTTAGGCCCATGTCATACATGAGTTGTAAATGCTCCACTGAATAGATTGTAGAATTGTTTTCTGTTTTATACAAGTGTGAAGGAGAGTGCTGTTTCTTCTTGGCATCTGATATTTGGTGTAATTCTTTACTAATTTAGGAGTTGTGGTTATAGACAATTACTATATTCTACTTGTGGCTTCTAGTCATGATGGTGTGATCGGTGCATTCTCTTGCATAGGAAGATTTGAAGTGGGATTTCTAGTTTGGCTCCTCAGAATGTATCCCAGAAAGGCTTTAATTTTTGTCGAAACTAAGCACACTAACATCTCTTCACTGTTTCCAATACATTTATAGCATATACCAGGAACATATTATCACACCACTTTCTTGTTTTTTTCTAGGTGTCTATTTGGCTGGGTTCACACGACCTATTTTCAGACGTAAACGAGGCGTATTATGCCTCGTTTTACCTCTGAAAATAGGGCTACAATACGTCGGCAAACATCTGCCCATTCATTTGAATGGGTTTGCCGACGTACTGTGCAGACGACCTGTCATTTACGCGTCATCGTTTGACAGCTGTCAAACGACGACACGTAAAAATACAGCCTCGTCAAAAGAAGTGCAGGACACTTCTTTCAGACGTAATTTGAGCCGTTCTTCATTGAACTCAATGAAGCACAGCTCAGAATTTACGGCTGTCAGAGAAGCCTCGCAAAATACGAGGAGCTGCATTTACGTCTGAAACGAGGCAGCTGTTTTCTCCTGAAAACAGTCTGTCTTTTCAGATGTAAAAGCCTCTCATCGTGTGCACATACCCTTTGAAAGTGATGAGAAGCAAGATATGGAATCCTCCAGTGAGCGGCAATAGAGGAATCGGAGGACTGGTAATTCATATTATTACTGATAAACATGAGGCCCGCTTTTAGCTCGGGACTTTCAGAGGTGTGGTAATACCTTCCTGGTATATATAGTAGTACATATATTACCTGTAGATATTTAAGGGCATTGTAAATGCCTTTGTGTTATTCACATTTGACATTCCAACATATGCATTCATCACTATTTCCACTTCCCCAGTGGGAAATAATTTTGACTGTCATGTTGACATTGTGGCTGGCATGGAGGGCATTGTAGCTGGCATTAAGGGTATTGGGGGTTTGCAGAATTGTATTTGCCATAGAAGGCATTGGTGGTAGCGTATGATGCATTCTGGGATTGTGGTTGTCAGGGGACATTGTGACTGGAAATTAGAGGCAGTGTGGCTGTCATGGGGGCATTGTAACTTTTTTGGAGGCATTGTGGTATTTATGTGGGCATTGAGACTGGTAAAGTGGGCAATGAGTGCATTGTGGTTGTCATCAGGCATTGAGGGCATTGTAGTTGTCATGGTTGTATTGCAAATGGCTAAGGGGGCATTGAGGGCAATGTGGCAGGCATAGGGGGTTTTGAGAGAAATATGGCTGGCATGGAGGACATTGTGGCTGTCATGGAGAATTATGATTGGGAAAATCAGAATTAACGGCATTGTGGATGGCATAGAGGTCACTATGGCTGTTTAATGGAGATATTTTGGCTGGGATAAAGGGCATTGTGGGTGTCATGGGAGCATTGTGACTGTGACTGGCATTTGGACATTGTTGCTTGAATGAGAGGCATTGTGGCTGGCATGTGGGTATTGTGCCAATTATAAGGCGCATTGATATATTGTAGCTGTCATGGGGGCATTGTAAATGGGATAAGGTACATTGTAGACGTTATGAGGACATGGTTTTTGTCATGGGGACATTGTAACTGTTATATGGCATGAGGCATTGTTGCTCACATAGAGAGCATTGATGTATTTATGTGGGCATTGTGTCTGGTAAACTGGACAATAAGGGCATTGTAGTTGTCATGGGGTTATAGTATCTGTTATCGGCACTGTGGGTGCCATATGGGCATTGATGCATTGTGAGTTTTATATGGGTACTGTGATTGGGATTATAAACATTGTGGGTGTCATGAAGGCATTTTTGAGAAGAGAAGGGATATTGCAGATAGCATAGGGGTTTACTAGATTTCATGAAGACATTGTGGCTGGCATGATGACTTTTTTGACTGTTATAGGGCATTATAGTTGTCATAGTGGCAATGAGGCCATTGTGGTTGTCATGGTTTTATTGTGGTTGGCTTAGGGGGCATTGAGGGCAATGTGGCTGGAATAAGGGGCATTGTGAGAGGTATAAGGGATACTGGAGATATTGTAGCTGTTATGGGGGCGTTTTGGTTTGGATATGGGATATTGGTGATTTTATATAAGCATGTTGTCTGTCACAGGGTACTGTGACTGTCAGTGTTTTTGTGGTTAGTTAGCATTGTGGCTGGCATGTATGAAATTGTGGCTAACATTGGGGGCATTTTAACTGGGATAAGGGACATAGCATGGGTCCTGAGGGCATTGTGTCTGGCAGGTGTCATGGCTAGCATGGGGGATTTGTATCTTTCATGTGCTAGTTGGCAAAGGGAGAAGTGAGCATATTGTTGCTTTTTATTGTGGCATAGTGGCTCATTAAGTAACATTGACTGTTTTTAAACACCTCTTGGGCATTGGTGCTGTCTTAAGGGGCATTCATTGTTGCATGGATAAAGTACAATGTGGCACCATGAAGGAGAGAGTTGATGGGGACTTAAAAGGAAGCAACATGGCTGGCATAAGCCATAGTGGCTCTTATAAGAACCTGGTGGCTGGCATGGGGGCATAGTATATGGCATAAGGTAAATTATGGGTGTTATGAGGGCATTATAGCTGGACTGAAGAGCATTGTGGCTTTTATTGGGGTATTGTGGCTGGCATGGAGGGCACTGTGGCTGGCCTGAAGAGCATTGTGCCTTTTATTGGGGTATAGTGGCTGGCATGGATGGAACTCTGGTTGTCATGTGGGAATTTTGGTTGTCCTAGCAGGTATTGAGGGTATTGTGGCTTGCATAGGGTGCATTAAGGGCATTGTGGTTGTCATGGGGAAAGGTGGTTGGCACTGAGGACTTTGTGGCAGGTATTGGAGCTTTTTAGGTATTATTGTCAAAGGGGCATTGTGCTGTCATTGGAACATTGTGACTGTCTTGACTTCTCAATTCAGGAGAGCAAAGAATAAAAATTAACTTTACTCAGGGTTTTTGTTCCAGGAGGCACAAGTTAAGTGAGAAATGGTTACTTACACATTTGGGTAAAAGTATGTTGTCAGTCTTTTGTGGGGCTAATAAATGTTGATAAAATTCCTCTAGAAAGTATTATCATTATGTAAAGTAGGTGTGATAGAAATAATTTACACAATTTTGGGAATAAAATGATTTCGAGTTGGATTTCCATGGTCAGGTTGTGTTTTGTTGTGGTTTGCAAAAGGTTTTTTATTTTGATAGTAATTGTTCTTGTAAGATATTCTTGAGAATGTGATTGACTACAACCCCTAAATTACTCACCAGAGACAATTCTATGCTACTTGTGGCTTCTAGTCAGGATGGGGTGGTCGGTGCACCTTCTTGGATAGGAATACTTCAGGTGGGATCTCTAGTTTTTCTCCTCAGAAGGTATCCCAGAAAGGGTTCAATTGCCCTTAAAAAATTACTTTTGTTTTAACAGAAACTAGGCACACTAACATCTCTTTACTAATCCAATATATCTATAGCATATACCAGGAACGTATTATCACACCTCTTTCTTTCTTTCTTTCTTTTCTAGGTGTCTATTTGAAAGTGAAAAGAAGCAAGATATGGAATCCTCCAAGTAAGCGGCAATAGAGGAATCAGAGGACTGGTAATTAATATTATTATTAATTGCTGATAATTATCAGACTAGTTTCTAGCTCTGGACTTTCAGAGGTGTGGTAATACCTTCCTGGTATATAAGGATATATGCCTAGTAGTACATATATTGGCTATAGATATTTGAGGGTGTTGTAAATGCCATTGCATTCTGCACATGGATGCACTGAATTTACATTCCAACATACACATTCATCACCATCTCCCCTTTCCCAAAGGGAAATTTTTGCTGTCATGTGGGCATTGTGGCCGGCATTGAGAGAAATGAAGGCATTGTGGCTGTCATGGGGCATTATGCATGTCATAAGAGGAGGGCATAGTGGTTGTCATGATTGTATTGCGAATGGCTAAGTGGAAAATGTGGTTGGCATAGAGGGTATTGAGAGAAATATGGCTTGCATGGAGGATATTGTGGCTGTCATAGGGCATTATGACTGGAAAAAGCAGAAATGAGGGCATTTTGGCTGTCATGGAGCTATTGTGGCCGGAATAAGGGACATTGTGGGTAAATTGGGTTCATAGTGGCTCTTATGGGAGTATTGGGGCTTGCATTTAGGCATTGGGGAGCTATTATGGCTGGCGTTGGAGCATTCCAGATGGAATAAGGCATTGTGGCTTGAATTAGGGGCATTATGGTTAGAACAAGGCCATTCTAGTTTGCATAGGGCTAATAATGGCATTGTGACTGGTATGCAGGGCATTGTGTCTGCCATGTGCCATCGTTGCTGGCATGGAGCTTTGTGACTGTCATGTGTACATTGTGGTTGACAAAGAGGAAGTGAGTGCATTGTGGCTGGCATGGAGGGCTTTGTTTTTAGGCAAATGAGAGCATTTTGGCTGTCATATGGGCATTGAATGTATGTAGTTGTCAATGTGTCCTTGTGGCTGGCATAAGGGGCATTGACAGCATTGTTGATGGGATGAAGTACATTGTTGCTGTCATGGCGGCATTTTAACTGGAATAATAGACATATCAGGTATTATTGTGGCTGGCATTATTGCTGACATTGGGGCTTTGTGGTTTTCATGGTGTCATTGTTTTTGGAAAGGGCGAAAGTGACGGCATTGTGGCTGTCATGGATGGTATTGTATCTCGCAAAAGGGGATGTGAGGACATTTTGGCTGTCATGGAGGCAATATGGATGATATACGGGCATTGAAGGTTTGGGATTTTTGTTTGGGCATTGTGGCTGGCATAAGGGGTATTATTGTCCGGGTTAAGTACATTGTGTCTGGCATGGGGGCATTGTGACTGGAATGTGGAATTATGGTTGGCATGAGGGCTTTGTAGTTGCCTTGAGAATATTGTGGTTGGCTTAAAGGAAATTAAGGGCATTCTGGCTGGCATGCTGGTCATTGTAACAGGCAAAGGAGGAAGTGAGGGCAGTTTGGTTATAATGGGGATTCGTGACTGGCATAATGGTGTTAAAGGCTTTTGCTGGTCAAAGAGGCATTGTAGCGAGCATAAGGTACATTGACAGCATTGTTGCTTTGATAATGTACAATATGGCTGGCATGGTGGATTTATTGTGAGTTTTATGGGGTATTGTGACTGGGATTATGAACATTGTGGGTATCATGAGGGCATTTTTTTGGAGAGAAGGGATATTGCAGATGTCATGGGATAATTGTGGCTGTCATGATGGTGTAGTGGCATTCATATAGACATTGTGGCTGGCATGATGTCTTTTTTAGCTGTTATATGGCATAGTTGTCATAGTGTCTTTGAGGGCATTGTGGTTGTCATGGTTGTATTGCGGCTGGCTTATTGGACATTGAGGGCAAAGTGGCTAGCATAAGGGGCATTGTGGATGGGATAAGGAACACTGTGTATATTGTAGCAGTCATAGGGGCATTTTGGTTGGGTCTTGTGATATTGTTGATTTCATTGAGGTATTCTGGTTGTCAAGGAGCATTTTGTTTGTCATGGTTGTATTGCGGTTGACCTTTTACTTCTGCAATGTGAGGCATTGTAATTGGCACGGGGCATTGGGGTACACATAGGAGGCATTTAGGGTATTGTTTCTTCTATCGTGGACTTTGTGGCCTTTCATGGGGCATTGTGACTGGCATAGGGCGCATTGAGGGCATTGTTGTTCTCGAGGAATTGTAACTGATTGACATCGAAGCGTTGTTTTCTGGCATATGATGCATTTGGGGACTGTGGTTGTCAAGGTGACATTGTGGCCTTCAAGTGGACATTGTGACTGGAATTAGAGACAGTGTGGATGACATGAGGGCATTTTGAATTTATTGGAAACATTGTGGTATTAAAGTGGGCATCGTGATTGAGATAGTGGGCATTGTGATTGAGATAGTGAGTATTGTAGTTATGAGGGCATTTTGGTTGTCATGGGGCATTGTGGTTGTCATAAGAGGCATTGAGTTGTTCATGGTTGCCTTCCTAATGGCTAAGTTGGCATTGAGGGTAATGTGGCTGGCAAGGACGGACTTGTGGCTGTAATGGAGATATTGTGGCTGGGCTAAGGGACATTGTGCATGTCATGGGGGCATAGTGTCTGTTATGAGGGCATTGTTTGCTTGAATGGGAGCCATTTTGGCTGGCATTGGGATATTTGGATCAGGCATGTTACTGGTGTCATTGTGGCTTTCATTAGGGGCATTTGTGGTAGAATAGGGCAATCTAGTTGGCATAGGGCCATTCATAGCATTGTGACTGACATGGAGGGCATTGTGTCTGTCATTTCTGCATTGTCATGGCAAAAGGAGAATTGAGAGCATTTTGCTTTAATGGAGACATTGTGGCTGAGTTAAGGGACAATGTGGCAGTCATGGGGCATATTGACTCCTATAAGAGCATTGCAGCTGCCATGGTAGGAATTCTGGCTGGCATAGAGGCTTTGTAGTGGTCATGGGGGCATTGAAGTATGCAAAGGAGGCATTTAGGGCATTGTGGTTGATATGGAGTGCAATGTGGACATTGTGGGGGCATTGCTGATAGAATAGATAGAATTGAGGGCTTTGTGGTTGTTTTCGACAAATTTGTAATTGGCACTGAATGTATGTGGCTCGCATATGAGGAATTCGGGATTGTGGCGGTCATGGGGGCATTGTGACTG
This sequence comes from Rhinoderma darwinii, assembly GCF_050947455.1. Taxonomy (NCBI): domain Eukaryota; kingdom Metazoa; phylum Chordata; class Amphibia; order Anura; family Rhinodermatidae; genus Rhinoderma; species Rhinoderma darwinii. The sequence continues at coordinate 51,872,521 of NC_134698.1, forward strand.
TGTCATGGAGGCATTGTGGATTTTAGGTGAGCATTGTGGCTGGTAAAGTGGAAAATTAGGGTATTGTGGTTGTAATGGGACATTTTGGTTGTCATGGTTGTATTGATGTTAGCTAAGGGAGCATTGGGGGCAATGTAGCTGGCATAGGGGGCATTCAAAGCATTGTGGTAGTCATGGGGCATTGTGTCAGGGATAACGGACATTGTGGGCATTGTAGCAGTCATGGCTGCAGTTTGGCTGGGAAAAGGGACATTGGTGAATTCATAGGGGCAATTTAGCTGGCATTTAGAGCACTGTGGCTAGCATGGAGAGACAAATTAGCGGTCATGGGGCCATTGGGGCTGGCATAAGAGGCATTGGCAGCATTGTGGCTGCGATAAAGTACATTGTGGCTCACATATCGGCATTGTGGCTGCTGGCTTAAGGGCCAGTGACTGCATTGCAGCTGTTATGGCGCCATTTTGGCTGAAATAGTGACATGATAACTTTTTTGGACGGTCATGGGGCATTGTAGTTCTCATAGGGCCATTGAAGCCATTGTGGTTCTGATGGTTGTATTGCACTTGGCTTAGGCTTGAGGAAAATGTGGCTTGCATGTGGGATGTTGTAAAATGAATAAGGGACACTGAACTTTGTAGCTGTCATGGAAGCATTTTAGCTGCGACATGGGATATTTGGGATTTCAAAGAAACATGGCTGTCACTGGGCATTGTGGCTTTCATGGGGCTTTGTGGTTGGCTGGCATTGTGACTGGCATGGAGGAAGTTGTGGCTAACATTGGGTACATTTTGACTGGGACAAGGGATATAGCGGGTATCATGAGGTAATTGTGGTTGGCCTGAAGAGCATTGTGGCTTTTATTGGAGTATTGTGGCTGACATGGAGGGCACTACAATTGTCATGTGGGAATTCTGGTTAGCTGAGCAGGTATTGAGGGTATTTTGACTTGCATAGGGGGCAATGTCATACATAATTTCCTGTTTTATACAAGTGTGAAGGAGAGTGCTGTTTCTTCTTGGCATCTGATATTTGGTGTAATTGGTGACTAATTTAAGAGATGTGATTATAGACAATTATATTCTACTTGTGGCTTCCAGTCAGGATGGCGTGATCGGTGCACTCTCTTGCATAGGAAGACTTGAGGTGAGATTTCTACTTTGACTCCTTAAAATATATCCCAAAAAGGCTTTAATTGCCCCTTAATTTTTGGGAATTTTATTAGAAACTAGTCACACTAACATCTCTTTACTGTTTCCAATAAATCTATAGCATATACCAGGAACGTATTATCACACCTCTTTCTTTTCTAGGTGTCTATTTGGAAGTGACGAGAAGCAAGATATGGAATCCTCCAGTCAGCGGCAATAGAGGAATCAGAGGACTAGTAATTCATAATATTATTAATTACTGATAATTATGAGGCTCGCTTCTAGCTCTGGACTTTCAGAGGTGTGGTAATACCTTCCTGGTATATAAGGATATATGTCTAGTAGTACATATATTAGCTATAGATATTTAAGGGCATTTGAAATTCTTGTGTTCTTCACTTTTGACATTCCAACATACACATTCATCACTATCTCCACTTCCCTCGTGGGGAATAATTTTGACTGTCATGTGGACATTGTGGCTGGTATGGAGGGCATCGTGATTTTTTTGGAGTCATTGTGGTTTTTATGTGGGCACTGTGACTGGTAAAGTGGGCAATGAGGGCATTAAGGTTGTCATGGGGCATTGTCGTTGTCATAAGAGGCATTGAGGGCATTGTAGTTATCATGGTTGTATTGTGAATGGCTAAGGGGGCATTGAGGGCAGGCATAGGGGGTTTTGAGAGAAATATGGCTGGCATGGAGGACTTTGTGTCTGTCATGGAGCATTATGATTGGCAAAAGCAGAATTAAGGGCATTGTGGCTGGCAAGGAGGGCACTGTGGCTTTAATGGAGATATTTTGGCTGGGATAAAGGGCATTGTGGGTGTGATGGGAGCATTGTGGCTTGGCTGGGAGGCATTGTGGCTGGCATGTGAACTTTGTAGTGGTCATGGGGGCATTGAGGTATGCAAAGGAGGCATTCAGGGCATTGTGGCTTATATGAAGGGCGTTGTGGCCTTCGTAGGGGCATTGTAGCAGGCATAGGTAGAATTAAGGGCATTGTGGTTCTCCTTAGCAAATTTAATATTGGCACTGAGGGCAGTGTGGCTCGCATATGAGACATTTAAAGATTGTGGCTGCCATTTGGGCATAGTGACTGTAATGAAGGCATTGTGGAATTTAGGTGAGCATTGTGGCTGGTAAATTCGACAATGAAGGCATTGGAGTTGCTATGGGGGCGTAAGAGTTGCCATGGGGGTTGGCATGGGAGCATTTTGGTTGTCATGGTTGTATTGCTGTTGACTTGTATTGAGCAATGTTGCTGTTATAGGGGGCATTGAGAGCATTTAAGTTGTCATGGGGCATTGTGGCTGGGATAATGGAATAAGGGATGTTGTGGACATTGTAGCTTTCATGGCTGCATTTGAGATACATTGATTTTATGGGGGTAATTTAGCTAGCATTTAGAGCATTGTAGTTGGTGTGGAGGACAATTTGGTGGTCATGGGGGAATTGGGTCTGGCATAAGAGGCATTGGCAGCAATAAAGTACATTGGGACTGCTGGCACAAGGGCCATTGACGACATTGTGGCTGTTATGGCGGTATTTCGGCCGAAATAATAGACATCATGGGTGTCATGGGGCCTTGTGACTAGAATTATGGGTGTTATTAGAGCATTGTGGCTGGTATAAGTGCCATTGCGGGTGTCATGGGATCATTGTGGCTGTCATGGGCGTATAGTAGTTTTCATGAAGGCAATTAGGCTGGCATATATGATTTTTTGGCTGTTGTGGGGAATTGTGGTTGTCATAGTGAGCATTAAGGACATTGTTGTATAACGTTGGCTTAGGGGCATTGAGGTCAATGGAACTGGCATAGACGGTATTGAAATTGACATGGGGCATTGTAGTTGGGATAAGGAATATTGGTAATTGGTGGGGATTTGTTGCTCTCATGGGGTTTTTGTGGCTGTCATTGGGGCATTTTGTTATGTTGGCATATGGGGCCATTTAGGGCATTGTGTCTTGCATTGGTGGTTGCCATGGTGGCATTGCAGCTTTCATGTGGGTGTTGTGCCAATTAGAAGGAACATTGATATATTGTAGTTGTCTTGGGGTCATTGTAAATGGAAAAAGGTACATTGTAGACATTATGGGGGCTTTGAGCAGTGGCGTAACTACCGCGGTAGCAGCAGTAGCGGCTGCTACGGGGCCCGGGGCTTGAGGGGGCCCGGTGGCGCCGCTAGCAGCCGTTATGGCTACTACAGCGGTAGCGTCGCTACTGTGGGGCCCGCGACGCCGAGCCTTACACAGGCCCTCTCATGCCTGTAGGTGTCGCTAGCACAGGAGGGGGCCCCAGTGCTAGCGGCAGCCAAATACATGTATTAGCACTGAATGGCCGGGCATGTTCCGTGCCTGACCATCCAGTGCCTTACAATGACACTGATTGGCTAGCGGCGCGATGACATCATCGCGCCGCTTCCATGCTTAGAAGGTGCTGATTGGCGGGGCAAGTCATTCTGCCCCGCCAATCAGCGTCATTGGAGGACGCTCGTTCAGCTCCTGCAGACATGCTCAGAAGAGAGCATGTCTGCATCGCCAGTGAACAGCGTGGGAACCGGAGAATGTGAGTATGTCAAGTTTTTGTTTTTTTCCCCTCATAAAAATGTGAATGGCATTATCTATAGTGGGGGGGGGGGGTCATCTTTATGTGGGCTATTATATATAGGGTTCTATATGTGGGGCAGTAGCTACAGGGGGGTCTATATGTGGGGCAGTAGCTACAGGGGGGGTCTATATGTGGGGGTGTGGGCCACTATATACAGGGGGCTCTATATGTGGGCCATTATATACAGGGGGCTCTATATGTGGGCCACTATATACAGGGGGCTCTATATGTGAGCCATTATATACAGGGGGCTCTATATGTGGGCCACTATATACAGGGGGGGTCTATATGTGGGCCACTATATACAGGGGGGGTCTATATGTGGGCCACTATATACAGGGGGGGTCTATATGTGGGCCACTATATACAGGGGGGGTCTATATGTGAGCCATTATATACAGGGGGCTCTATATGTGGGCCACTATATACAGGGGGGGTCTATATGTGGGCCACTATATACAGGGGGGGTCTATATGTGAGCCATTATATACAGGGGGCTCTATATGTGGGCCACTATATACAGGGGGGGTCTATATGTGGGCCACTATATACAGGGGGGGTCTATATGTGGGCCACTATATACAGGGGGGTCTATATGTGGGCCACTATATACAGGGGTGGGTTACCTGTGGGGCACTAGCAACAGGGTGGCTATATGTAGTGCACAGTCTACAGGGGTGGGCTATATGTGGGACACTATATACAGGGGGAGCTATATGTGAGACACTATGTACAGAGGTGGGCTATACGTGGAGCAAGAACTATAGGGGAAGCTATATGTAGGGCAGCACCGTGGCTCAGTGGTTAGCACTATTGCCTTGCAGCTCTGGAGTCCATATGTGGGCACTATCTATAGGGGCTTCTATGTAGGTCACTATCTACAGGGGCCACGTTGTGTGTTTGTGACAGTTATATTTAGATGTGTTGAGAATTTTAACTTTGTTTACAGGTGCAGAAATGTTTTAAAAGTGAGAAGCTGAAGACATCTGAACGGAAAACTGCAGAAATGGGTCATGCCCGGGAGAAATCCATCATAGATGTCTGAACCGGAGGGAGAAGAAAAGAACTAGAATCTGAGACGTCACCGGTGAGTCACTTAATGTAAATGTTTATTCTGCCTCTAATCAGTACTGTAGTCACTGTATGATCTGCAGCGAGATGATGGTGATAGGATTTTTTTTGTGAAACCGCATCTCCCAGCATATCCTTATCATTGTTCAGGCCATGCTGGGAGCTGTAGTTTTACGCCGTACAAACCTATACGCAGTGGCGTAACTACCGCTATAGCAGCCGTAGCGACTTCTACAGGGCCTGCAGCATGAGGGGGCCCGTGCCACCCGCCGGCACGGCCCCCTCCCATGGCAGCAGGCTCCGCTAGCAGCCGCTATGGCTGCTACAGCACGACGCCACTGAAGGGGTTGTTCCTACATAAGACATGTATCCCCTAATCACAGGATAGGGGATACATGTGTGATCGCTGGCAGCGATGAGGAGAACGGGGGACCGAAAGTCCCCCCTAAGTTCTCCATGACAAACCTCGGACTTCCGGGGTCTGTGTCGGCAGCTCCGTAGAAATGAATGGAGCGCCGGTCGCGCTTGTGCGCATGCGTGACTAGCGCTCCTTTCATTTTTATTGAACTGCGCAGACGCCGGAAGTCCGAGGTTAGTCATGGAGAACTTCGGGGGACTTTCGGTCCCCCATTCTCCTTATCGCTGCCAGCGATCACACATGTATCCCCTATCCTGTGGATAGGGGATGCATGTCTTTTGTAGGACAAACTATAGGCCGTTTTTTTTGGGGGGGGGGGGGGGGTACATTGCGTTATCTACAGAGGGGTTCTGTATGGCATTTTCTAAAGGGGGGGCTGTATGGCATTCTCTATAGGGGGGACTGTATGGCGTTATCTACAGGGGGGCTGTATGGCGTTATCTGCAGGGGGCTGTGTATGGTGCTATCTATAGGGGGGCGCTGTGTGGTGGAATCTATAGGGAGGCACGATCTACAAAGGGGGGGGGGTTGCGTGATACCCAGCAGAGGGGGGGCCCTAGTCAAAAGTTTGCTATGGGGCCCAGTCTTTCCTAGTTACGCCCCTGGCTTTGAGGTATGCAACCGAGGCATTTAGGGCATTGTGGTTGATATGGCGTGCAATGTGTACATTGTGGGGCATTGGTGATAAAATAGATAGAATTGAGGGCTTTGTGGTTGTTCTCGACAAATTTGTAATTGGCACTGAAGGATTGTGGCTCTCGTATGAGTAATTCAGGAAATGTGGTGGTCATGGGGGCATTGTGGATTTTAGGTGAGTATTGTGGCCGGTAAAGTGGACAATGAGGGCATTGTGGTTGTAATGGTGCATTTTGGTTGTATTGATGTTAGCTAAGGGAGCATTGTAGCTGGCATAGTGGGCATTCAAAGCATTATGGTTGTCATGGGCGTTGTGTCTGGCATAAAGGACATTGTGGCGGTCATGGCTACGTTTTGGCTGGGAAAAGGGACATTGTTGAATTCATGGGGGCAATTTTGCTGGCATTTAGAGCACTGTGGCTAACATGGAGGACCATTTACCGGTCATGAGGGCGTTGGGGCTGGCATAAGAGGCATTGGCAGCATTGTGGCTGCGATAAAGTACATTGTGGCTCACGTATCGGCATTGTGGACACTGGCACATGGGCCAGTGACTGCATTGCGGCTGTTATGGCAGCATTTTGGCTGAAATAGTGACATGATGACTTTTTTGACGGTCATGGGCATTGTAGTTGTCATAGGGCCATTGAAGCCATTGTGGTTGTGATGGTTGTATTGCATTTGGCTTAGGTGGCATTCAGGGCAATGTGGTTTGCATTAGGGCCGTATTAAAAGGAATAAGGGACACTGAAATTTGTAACGGTCATGGGGGCATTTTACCTGCGATATGGGATATTGATGATTTCAAAGGAACATTATGGCTGTCACTGGGTATTGTGACTTTCATGGGGCTTTGTGTTTGGTTGGTATTGTGACTGGCATGGAGGAAGTTGTGGCTAACATTGTGGACATTTTAACTGGACATAGCAGGGGTCATGAGGGCATTTTGTCTGGCAGGTTTCATGGCTAGCATGCGGTATTTGTATCGGTTATGTGCTAGTTGACAAAGGGGGGTGGCTTTTTATTGCGGCATAGTGGCTCGTAAAGGGACATTGACCATTTTTAAATACCCCTTGAGCATTGGGGCTGGCATAAGGGGTATTGATTGTTGCATGGATAAAGTACATTGTGGCCCCATGAAGGAGATAGTTGATTTCATGGGGGTTTTGTTGCTGTAAAGTAGGCATTGTGGCTGCCTTGAGTGCAGTGTCTTTTTTCATGGGCACATTATAGTTTATATGGCATCTTTTGGCTGCCATGGGGCCTTGTAGTTTGCATATGGATTTTAAGGGCATTTTGGCTTGCATAAAGGACTTTTTGGCGGTCATTGTGGCTGGGATAAGGGGTATTGGCGGCAGTGCTGCTGAGAGGCACTGGAGTGGCAGGAGATTAGAATCCACAGAATAGGAGATAGTAAAGGATAGAAAAAAGGGGGACTGAGGAAGACGCAATTCCTGCGTCGAAACGCGTAGCCTACCACTTAATAAACATCGATATTGATATTAGCAGCGCCTTGCATCGGTCCCCCTTTTTTCTATCCTTTACTTTCAAAATTGACGGTGAATTCACGCTCACCGGCCCTTGGACCTTGGCAGCAGCTACAGATCGCACCTGGCTGGACACACCTTGGGTGTGTCTTCTGACTTCGGATCTCCATAGCAGTGTGCTCCCTGGAGATCGTTTCACACCATCCAACAGTGTTATGCCTGGTCAGCATAACCCGACTAGGTGAGTGCAAATCACCTTAGCAATTATTGTCTGTTTTTGACCTCCGGATAATTGCACTATGTGGCGCCGTGTGTTGTTTTTTCTTCTCTTCTAGAATAGGAGATAAAGCTTTAACCATACAAAAAGATCTTATAGAACTTAGAAACAAGTTAAAAGATACACTAAATATCAAATCCGCCAAGCTATACCAGAGAGCTACCTCAAATATTATGCTCATAGAGATAGGAGGTCTAAAGTAATGTCAGCTTTAAAGAGGCTCTGTTACCAGATAATAAGTGTCCTATCTCCTACATAATCTGATCGGCGCTGTAATGTAGATAACAGTGGTTTTTATTTTGAAAAACGATAATTTTTTAGCAAGTTATGAGCAATTTTAGCTTTTTGCTAATTCTTTTTGCTAATTAGTTTCTTAATAGACAACTGGACGTGTCTTTACTAACTGGGCGTTGTAAAGAAAAGTGTATGACGCTGACCAATCAGTGTCATACACTTCTCATCGTTCCAGCCCAGTTTCTTTCACTGCATCACACGGTGCTGGAACAAAGAGAAGTGTATGACACTGATTGGGAGTGGTTAGTGCTAGCCTTTTTATTGGCTAACACTAAGCACTGCCTTAGTAATGGACGATGTCAAACAGACAACTGCCATTACTAAGGCACTAATAAAGTATCAAAAAGACACAGAGGCATAAGATATGTATTTTTTTAATGAAATAAGAACTCCCTCACAAGACTTTCAGTAACCGTTTTATTTAAAAAATCGTAGATAAAAGTAGTCCACCGAATCCACGACGTAGTCCAATAGGTCCAGCCGAACCTGCAAAACAAAAAAATAAAGTTAGTGATATGAAAAATAGCAAATCTTATACTCACAGCAGACGTCTGTCTGCTACCCTACGCCGCAATAGAAACTAGACATTAATGAAAAATAATTCCAATAGGGCATCTTTCACACTGCGCAAAAAAAGTGTTGAATACATTAGCGTTTCTTGTGAAGCCCTTTTTAAAATACAGGCGTTTTTGAGTTGGGTTTTTTTGTGCGTGCTTTTTGCATGTTTTTTGGCGCATTATTAGGACTCCCATTGAATATGGGAACATTTGGCGCATTTTACGTGCCAAAGAATTTACTCGTTTTTTAAAAATGCTTGCGTAAAAAAGCACGTTGTATGTACGAACTATGCTTTTTCCCATTGATGTAAATGGGAAACTTAATCAAGCATTTTTTTAACGTACTTTTGGTGCATAAAATGCGCCAAAAATAGTGTCAAGTACACGCCGTGTGAACCTGTGAACTGAGAAGCCATTCACCACAGGGTCTTCCCTCTTGACTTGACATTCCTACTCTTTTGGTGTGTCCTATAGCAGCTGCCACTAGCCATTTGTGGTATCACTCCCAAAATGGCAGTTGAACACTGGTTGACAATTTGAAAACACCTCTTCCTGGCTTGTAGCCAAAAATAGGGAGAGGGGCGAGTCTCCCTACCACATTTACAGCAGCTGTGAGTCAGGTTGTTTTGCTGTAATTCTGGGAAGTGCTCCCTCTGATGACCAACATAATAATTAGACATATTTCCCTACTTAATTTTTCATACTTCCCACCTTGTGGAAGAAAAAAAAAGACAGCAAAATTTTTTTTATAACAACAAAAATAACTAAATTTTTTTTTATTCGCGACACATTCCCTTTAAAGAGGCTCTGTCACCACATTAGAAGTGCCCTAGCTCTACATAATGTGATCGGCGCTGTAATGTAGATTATAGCAGTGTTTTTTATTTCACCAAGTTATGACCTATTTTAGCTTTATGCTAATGACTTTCTTAATAGACAACTGGGCGTGTTTTTACTTTTTGACCAAGTGGGTGTTGTGGAGAGAAGTGTATGATTCTGACCAATCAGCGTCATACACTTATCTCCATTCATGTAATCAGCACAAAGTGATCCTGCGTTATGTGCTGTCACATACTCACACATTAACGTTACTGAAGTGTCTTGACAGTAAATAGACATCGCGTCCAACCAGGACGGGATGTGTATTCCAAATCCTGAGACTTCGGTAACGCTTGTGTGGGACTTGCAGCACATCACATCCAGATCACGCGGTCATTTACAGCAAGATTATGCTTGCTGTGCTGTAAGGCCTTATTTACACGAGCATATTTCACGTCGGACCTTTGTAATTCATTGTGGCTGTTCACACAACCATTGTTTCAACGGACCGTGTGAAGGGTCCGTGAGAAAATAGGACATGTCCGTTCTTTTCGCGCATCACGCATCCCTCCATAGACTCTCAACTATGGGGGATGCGTGACATCGCGCCGGCAGCGCTGAGCACGGATGCACCTTAGATGTGAAAAACGGCAGTTTTTCATGTCCATGATGCGCAGCGCTTGTGTGAATCAGGCCTAAGTCACACGCAAACGTTACCGAAGTTTCGGGATTGTGAATAGACATCCCGTCCTGGTTGGAAGCGATGTCTATTTACTGTCAAAACACTTCAGTAACGTTAATATGTGTGTATGTGACTGCACATAGTGAACAACGCAGGATCGTGGATGGGGAGAAGTGTATGACACTGATTGGTCAGCGTCATACACTTCTCTCCACAACGCCCATTTGGTCAAAAGACGCCCAGTTGTCTATTAAGAAAGTCATTAGCATAAATCTCAAATGGGTCATAACTTGGTGAATCGATAGTTTTTCTAAATAAAAACCACTGTTGTGATCTACAGGGTGGGCCATTTAGATGACCCCAAAGATAAAAGTCTAAAGGGGTCAGATCGGTAGACCTAGGGCGCCATTCAACTGGCCCACGACGACCAATCCACTTTCCAGGAAACTGTTCATCTAGGAATGCTCGGACCTGACACCCATAATGACATAAATAACTCATGAAAGAATAAAGTAAAGTTAAAACCAAGCACACCATTGTTTTTCTTGTGAAATTCTCGATAAGTTTGATGTGTCACATGACCCTCTTCCCATTGAAAAAACGAAAGTTGGATACAAAATGGCTGACTTCAAAATGGCCACCATGGTCAACACCCAGCTTGAAAAGTTTCCCCCCTCCCATATACTAATGTGCCACAAACAGGAAGTTAATATCACCAACCATTCCCATTTTATTTAGGTGTATCCATATAAATGGCCCACTGTAAAGGATCTGCTAGGCACAACTTCTGTGTATACGCCCATAGGTAATCAGTCTGCACCTGAGTCTATGTCTCTGAGACTGACTCCATCTTCCACCACTCAGGATGGCAGGCTTAGGAGTGGGAGAGCCTATCGCAGCCTGGCCAGACGGAGCTAGCTCCCGCCCTCTGTCTATTTATACCTGCCTTTCCTGTTCCTCCTTTGCTTGTGATTCTTCTCGTGTGGTTTCCTGGCCCAGCTACAGCTTCTAACTATTTGATCCTGCTCCATACTGACCCTGGCTTACTGACTACTCTCCTGCTCTGCGTTTGGTACCTCGTTCTCTCCTGGTTTGACTCGGCTCGTTCACCACTCTTGTTGCTCACGGTGTTGCCGTGGGCAACTGCCCCTTTTCCCTTAGCTTTGTGTACCCTTGTCTGTTTGTCTCGTGCACTTACTGAGCGTAGGGACCGCCGCCCAGTTGTACACCGTCGCCTAGGGCGGGTCGTTGTAAGTAGGCAAAAGCAAAAGGGAGACCCCCTAGTGGCTGGCAGGGATAATTAAACAATGAAGAGAAATGTGCCTAGGCACAAAGTCCCAATTTCCCAGCCACCAGTCAATTAGTCGAAAATGTCAGTAAAGGCAGTTAAAACATAACTTTTATTAATGTATCAAGCAGACAAACGACACTGAAGAGTTAAAATTGTATCAGAAGACGGCCAGTATGTAGCACAAGGGTCAGTGTGCATGCATCCAGTACAGTACTGGACGCAGTGAGAGAGACTGATTCGGCAGCTGCAGACTGCCGTACATAGAAACAGTTCCCCCGAAGGGAGGCAATAACTGGACCGTCAGTGATATATTAAAATGGCGATAGCCCCCCCGACATGTTTCGCTGCAGAAGCAGCGTCCTCAGGGGATAACACGGGGCTAATGGTAAGTAGGCAGGGACAGAGTGGCGGGTAGATTAGGGCTCACTTGTCCGTTTCCCTACCCCCCGCATTACACCCACCCTGTACATTACAGCGCCGATCACATTATGTACAAGATAGGGCACTTATAATGTGGTGACAGAGCCTCTTTAAGAAGGGCTGCTGCAACTACTGCCCTATTGCAGGAGGGAGTCCCTCTTATGACAGAATTGAGGTGGGCCGATCGGTATCCTAAAGGTCTTTGTTTGGACCCATGGAGTTGAGTCAGTACACCCTGCGCATGGCCATGGATTTCATGACTGAACAGATTGAAAGGATCTGGAGTAGGGTCTGAGAGGATTGCTTTTTTGACTCTGGAAGATGCGTAGCTCATCCTTTATTATATTAAATGAATGCCCTTTGTGTGTACGGGAGATTGCATTACACAGGGTTCTAGGTAGGTATCCATTCTCCACAGTTGCTGACTAGAAAAGTCCTCAGATCCTGGACAGTAGTTGGGCTAGGGACATTTTGAATGGCCTTCCTTCTGTTGTGTGTCAAAAGTTTACTATTTTGCAAAATGAAATTACCTAGGAAGATGACGTGTCCTTGCCAGTTGCAGTTTATCTTTGGATTCCTTGCATTCTGAAAAAGCCAGGAATGTGTTATTGATTCCTCTAAACATGTTGCCCCATCATCTGCACATAGAAGTCATCTACATATTGGAGAAGTTGTCTGGAGGACTTCTGAGGTCTCCATCCTGCCAGCACCTGGGCCATAGCTTCACTAAAAGCGGATAGTAAGGTGGCGCTACCTTGAGGGAATATAGTCCAACAATAATATATATATATTTAACCCCTTCAGGACCAGCCCCATTTTTTCAAATCCGGCATGTCACTTTATGTGGTAATAACTCTGAAATGCTTTCACCTATCCAAGCGAATCTGAGATTGTTTTCTCGTGACATATTGGACTTTGTTAGTGAAAAAATTTGGTCGATAAATTCAATATTTATTTGTGAAAAACACTAACATTAAGAGAAAATGTGCAAAAATTAGCATTTTTCTAAATTTAAATGTATCTGCTTGTAAAACAGATAGTAATACCACACAAAATAGTTACTATTTCACATATCCCATATGTCTACTTTGTTTGTATCTTTTTGTGAACATTCTTTTATTTTTCTACGACGTTACAAGGCTTAGAACGTTCGCAGCAATTTCTCACATTTTCAAGAAAAATTCAAAAGGCTATCTTTTCAGGGACCAGTTCAGTTCTGAAGTGGCTTTTAGGGCCTTATATATTAGAAAGTCTCCATAAATCCCCCCATTTTGAAAACTGCACCCCTCAAAGTATTCAATATAGCATTTAGAAAGTGTTTTAACCCCTTAGGTGTTTCTCAGGAATTTAAGTAAAGTAGATGTGAAATTCACAATTTTTTGCCAAAATTCATTTGTAATAAAAAAAAATCTGTAACACAGAAGATTTTAGCCAAGAAATGCAACTCAATATTTATTGCCCAGATTGTGCCATTTTTAAAAATATCCCACATGTGGCCCTAGTGTTGGAATGGACTGAAGCACAGACCTCAGAAGCAAAGGAGCACCTAGAGGATTTTGGGGCCTCCGTTTTTAGAATAAGGGACCCCATTTTGTAAACTACACCCCTCAAGGAATTTTTATAGGGGTATAGTTATTATTTTGACCACACAGGTTTTTTGCTGAATGTATTGGAATTAGTCTGTGAAGATGAAAATCTACTTTTTTTCTGAAAAACCATGTAAAAATGCTAAGGGATAAAGGAGAAAAACCACCCCAATATTTGTAAAGCAATTTCTCCCGATTACGGCAATACCCCATATGTGGTAATAAACTGCTGTTTAGAACCACGCCAGAGCTCAGAAGGGAAGGAGCGACATTTGGATTTTGGAGCGCAGATTTTGTTGGAATGGTTTTCGGTGCCATGTTTGCAATGCACTGGAGGGACCAAAACAGTGGAAACCCCCCAAAAGTGACCCCATATTGGAAACTACACCACTCAAGGAATTTTTCTAGGGGTGTGATCACTTTTTTAACTCAATAGTGTTTTTGCAGAATCTTGTGGAAATCTGACATGAAGAATAACATTTTAATTTTTTTTCACAAATGCGTCATTTCTAGGACATATTGTTCCTATATAGTACATGAAACACACCCCAACATTTATTACCTAGATTCTCCTGTGTCCACAAATAACACCACTTAGGCCGTAATCTGCTGCATGCCCACGCAGTGTGGCCCCAAAGCAAAGAAGCACCCTTTGGCTTTTCAGAACATAATTTTAGCTTGAATGACTTGATAGGCCCCACTCCATGCCTATAAAGGATTTGAGCTGGCAGAACGATCTGCCATCCCTAGAAGTGACCCCATTTTGAAAACTGCACCCCTAAGGTATTCACCTAGTGGTTTATTGAGTGTTTGTATCGCTAGGTTGTCATAGCCGGAGTCATGGTATTTAGGTGGTCATTTTTTTAACAAATCTATTCTTTTTGGGGCATGGTTGCCTTCCACAGCATATTAACTCGTAGAAGTGTATTTGCCAGTTTATGTAACTATGTCATGCTAACAAAGCAGATGACCAACAAATGTCAGGCCATAGCTGTTAACAGTTAAAACAGGGAGAATTAAAATTAGAACTGTATTGGACTGAAGGGCAATATATTTGAGAACTGGAGGAAAAATTTTAGAACTTGAGCATGTTCACAGGATGAAAGAACAGGGCTTTATAATGTCACTTCTTTTTTTCAAAGGGACTGGTCATACAACGTCTCTTTAGCCCCATCAATCTCTACATCAGAGACGAACGTGCCAGGGGATGTTGGCACACCATTACAGGTCCCTGCCTGGCAAAGTAGGAACCGTAATGTGCGCAAAACAACCAATCACCTACAGAATATATAAAAGGGCAGTGTCCAACACCATCTTGGACAGTAAAGGATCACTAATCCCCTAAAATAGTCAGTTTTCCTGGAAGTATTTTCGGGTTTAACAGGTTGTGCAAAAACCTGAACAAAACAACAAAAAAAAACATAATGTATTGATCAGGAACAGCTCGTAAATTAAGTAACCTCCAAATATAAAGAACTAAGCCCATATCACCAAACAGTTTATAAGAATTAATATAACCGCTTTATATGGTAGGACATAGTTATAATAATAGGCAAACTCAGTCAAAATCTAAAAATAAATATGTATTGAAGGAATATTACATTTATATGAAATTATGCTGTCAAATAAAATTTTCATCTCAAGTATGCTATTTCAGTGATTCCAATTGACCATATTTTGAAAACTCTAACCTTCAAGGTATTCATCTAGGGGTATAGTGAGAAATTGGTTAGGGGTTTTTCAAAAATATTTTAATTTTGTGTGACTAATTCTAACATGAAACCACGTAGGTATTCATCCAGAGGTATAGTGAGAATTTTGTTAGGGATTTTTCAAAAATATTTTTAGTTTGTGTGACTAAAACGTGAAACCACTTTAGGTATTGATCTAGGAGTGTAGTAAGAATTTTTAGTTTTGTTTGGGCTGCGTTTAAATTTTAGTAAGTGGGCAAAAATATATGAAAATAAAATTACTGCGCTTCAAACATCAATTTAGAATGGCCAATTTGTAAAATGAATGGGTGTGTATAATAAAATAATCTAAAACTCAGTGGAGGTATGGTAAAGTTTAAAGCATTCATTGATGCATAGGCCTGGCTTTGTGGGGCATGTCTCGCACTGGTGGATAGTGTCTTTTCTAAAGCCCTTTATGGAACAAACCCGACATCTTTTCTGGGGTCTTGTTTTCTTCTCAGTGGGGGGTATTACTGAGGGAAAGTGCTGGCCTGGGATTATACGGCAACTTTAAAGAGGCTCTGTCACCAGATTTTGCAACCCCTATCTGCTATTGCAGCAGATAGGCGCTGCAATGTAGATTACAGTAACGTTTTTATTTTTAAAAAACGAGCATTTTTGGCCAAGTTATGACCATTTTTGTAGTTATGCAAATGAGGCTTGCAAAAGTCCAAGTGGGTGTGTTTAAAAGTCCAAGTGGGCGTGTATTATGTGCGTACATCGCGGCGTGTTTAATACTTTTACTAGCTGGGCGTTCTGATGAGAAGTATCATCCACTTCTCTTCAGAACGCCCAGCTTCTGCCAGATCACGCTGTGACGTCACTCACAGGTCCTGCATCGTGTCAGACGAGCGAGGCCACATCGGCACCAGAGGCTTCAGTTGATTCTGCAGCAGCATCAGCGTTTGCAGGTAAGTAGCTACATCGACTTACCTGCTAACGCCGATGCTGCTGCAGAATCAACTGAAGCCTCTGGTGCCGATGTGTCCTCGCTCGTCTGACACGATGCAGGACCTGTGAGTGACGTCACAGCGTGATCTGGCAGAAGCTGGGCGTTCTGAAGAGAAGTGGATGATACTTCTCATCAGAACGCCCAGCTAGTAAAAGTATTAAAAACGCCCCGATGTACGCACATAATACACACCCACTTGGACTTTTGCAAGCCTCATTTGCATAAATACAAAAATGGTCATAACTTGGCCAAAAATGCTCGTTTTTTAAAAATAAAACCGTTACTGTAATCTACATTGCAGCGCCTATCTGCTGCAATAGCAGATAGGGGTTGCAAAATCTGGTGACAGAGCCTCTTTAATCTCGCAAAGAAGTGCCCTCCCCTTCTGGGTTGTCAAACTAAAGGGCCTTGATAATTGTCTCCTGAAATTGGAGAAATGTATTTCTATTGCCTGCGTATCTGGACACCACAAATGCATTATACATTGCCATTTGGGTGAGGTGGATTGCCAGCTTCTTGTACCAGGTCTTACTTTTCCACATGGCACTATACGGTTTATGACCTGATCAGATAGATCCACCTCTCTCATAAAGCGGTTATAATCCAGTACGCAGGCAGGCTTGGGAGTTGTGATGCTGGAGCCACGAACTGGAACGTGGATGCTAGATAGAATGTGGACATCTTTCGTGTCCCTATATTTCACTAGCAGCATATTCTCGCTGTACATTGTTTTGCTTTCTCCTTTTGGCAATGTCTGGCCCAGGAGGGTTTTGGGGAAGCCCTTAGAATTTTTATCGTGCCACGGGTCACTGTCGCTCTTGCCAAAAGGCACTTTTTGGAGAGGGATACTGTAGTAGAAATTGTCTATATAGACATTATATCCCTGGCCAAGTAGCGGGTGTATAAGATCCCACACAATTTTTCCGCTGACACTAAGGGAAGGGGGCACTTTGGGGGATCAATTTTTTAATCCCTTCCCTCGTAAATGCAGAAACAATGTGTGTACCTGGTCGAACTGTCGCAGATTTTATATCGTTTTAGTCCATACCGGGCCCTTTTATTTGGGAGGTATTGACGGAAGCGGAGCCTTCCCTTAAAACTGACGGGAGACTCGTCGACCGCAATATTTTTACCTGGGGTGTAAATTTGGGCAAATTTTAAATTAAAATGCTTGATGACAGGCCTTATTTTATATAAACAGTCATAATTTGGATCATTAGGCAGAAGGTGTTATCTGAGTAATGCAGAAATTTGAGAAAATCTTTTTCTGTCATAATGGTGCCATAAAGGGGGGTATTATATAGGACATCTGATGACCAGTAGTCCCTAAGGTTTCTTTATGAGGCCCATATTCAGTAACCGGCCCCAAAATTTGCAAAGCTCCTCTGAGTTTGTGGGGGTCCAAATTTGGCCTTTGGAATAGTAGGATGTGGGATTGTGGGTGAGATATTTGTTCCGCATATAAATTTGTCTGTTTGACCATTAAATTTATATATTCAGCGGAGAAAAATAATTTGAAAAAAATCAAACTCTCCGAACCCCATGGTCTCCACTTGAATTCCCGAGGATGCGGTGAAGTAGGGAACCTGATGAAGTGATGAGAAGAATCATGCATCTTTTGTTTACCTATGCTGTGATTGGTCATTCAGTTTTGAATGACCAATCACAGCCATCGACGCCACCGCTCTGATAGGTCCTGTGCCGGGAAGCGGTAAGTGTCTATTGTCACTTGCCGCCGCGATCTGCCCGTTGTCACCATGTCATCTGACCATGTCCCATCTGAGACCGAATCGATTTCCCACGAATACATCTTTTAAAGAGGGATTTGAAGCAATTTCTAACAAATACTCTCAAGACCTGTTACTGCTGAATATCGAGTTCCTACAAAAGGAGATGGAGCTTGTCAAAATACGAATGAGTGAAAGAGTAACTCAACTGACGGAGATGTTACCTACACAAGAATTACAAACCCTTAAAGACAAGATGATTATCTTTCTGCAGAAATTCCGTGGGGATATTGAAAAAATCAAACGCCAAAAATGGCAACGTGATCTGGATGACTATGCCACAGGAAAAATCTACTGTTGGCAGAATGAAGAGCCGGATTCCAGAGGCACTAGGAAATCTGAAAGAGGACCAAGAAGACGCCATAGAGCAGCGGATCCATATGTTACAGATTCAGAATTTTCTGATGATCAATTTTCTGCACCTTTTTTAGGAGATACTGTGGACACTCCAATCGTAGGAGAAAGCGATCCCGCAGGGGCGGGAGGAAACACAAGAGAAAGGTTGAATTACAACAAGACCAGAGGCAGGATTATTCCAGGACGGACGGACGGACGGACGGGGACGGGGGGGGGGGGGGCGCTCAATATCAGACCCGGAGGAAAAATCTTCAAATCTAGTGGTGAATATTTCATCTTTTACACTAACTGACCCTCAGATTAAAGTGCTTAATCGTGGCCTATCCTTTTGCCCTAATAATCCTATTGATTGGTTTACCCTGGATCTTGGACTAGAAAGTTTTTTTTTTAGGTCAATTAGGTTAAAGGCTTATTTCTCTGTACAACCTAAAAATGTGAATCTAAATTGTACACTTTTTGATCATACTGATGAGATATTTCACCTTAGTGATTATGGGCTGTACAATAAAAGTCGATTTCATCCCCCTCAAAATATTCATTCTGTGGAAACTTACGTTTCCTTTGTTAATCGAGTCAGTTCCCTGAGGGAGACGCAGCACATTCAGAGGAATCTGACACGTAATGAATACTTGGCACTTAAAAACCTGCAGATAAGGGGGGTGCCATAGTGGTTATGGACGCTTCCTCTTATCTGCAGGAAATGAAACCTAAGCTTAGTGATCAAGATATATATACAATGCTGCCAGGTGATCCTAAGTTCACTTATCTTCGTGAGCTTGGCACCCTGAAAAGCAATGCATTTTCAGACAAAATTATTGACGAAGAGTTTTGCAGGTGAAGTTTTGATTTACCCCTGTATTATATCTTTTGCCAAAACTTCACAAAGCCCCAGTTAGACTCCCCGGATGTCCAATTGTGTCAGGGAGTGACTCTCTCTTTGTTCCTGCAGCAATGTTTGTAGATAAAGTTCTTAAGCAAATTTGCCATGGGTGCGGACTCGTACGTCAGGGACACCTCAGACTTCCTGCTCAGGATTCAAGATCTTGTGGTCCCTGCCCAGTCGGGCCTGGTTACCCTTGATGTAGGGAGTCTATATACCTCCATTGATCACAGACAAGGCATTGATGCAGCATTATTTTATTTAGAGAAGTCAGGATGTTCTACTGGGAAGACTGAATTTACTAGGTCTCTTCTTGAGTTTATCTTAAAGAGGCTCTGTCACCAGATTTTGCAACCCCTATCTGCTATTGCAGCAGATAGGCGCTGCAATGTAGATTACAGTAACGTTTTTATTTTTAAAAAACGAGCATTTTTGGCCAAGTTATGACCATTTTTGTATTTATGCAAATGAGGCTTGCAAAAGTCCAAGTGGGCGTGTATTATGTGCGTACATCGGGGCGTTTTTACTACTTTTACTAGCTGGGCGTTCTGACAAGAAGTATCATCCACTTCTCTTCAGAACGCCCAGCTTCTGGCAGTGCAGACACAGCCGTGTTCTCGAGAGATCACGCTGTGACGTCACTCACTTCCTGCCCCAGGTCCTGCATCGTGTCGGCCACATCGGCACCAGAGGCTACAGTTGATTCTGCAGCAGCATCAGCGTTTGCAGGTAAGTAGCTACATCGACTTACCTGCAAACGCCGATGCTGCTGCAGAATCAACTGTAGCCTCTGGTGCCGATGTGTCCTCGCTCGTCTGACACGATGCAGGACCTGTGAGTGACGACACAGCGTGATCTCTCGAGAACACGGCTGTGTCTGCACTGCCAGAAGCTGGGCGTTCTGAAGAGAAGTGGATGATACTTCTCGTCAGAACGCCCAGCTAGTAAAAGTAGTAAAAACGCCCCGATGTACGCACATAATACACGCCCACTTGGACTTTTACTTTAAACACGCCCACTTGGACTTTTGCAAGCCTCATTTGCATAAATACAAAAATGGTCATAACTTGGCCAAAAATGCTTGTTTTTTTAAAATAAAAACGTTACTGTAATCTACATTGCAGCGCCTATCTGCTGCAATAGCAGATAGGGGTTGCAAAATCTGGTGACAGAGCCTCTTTAACGAAGAATTATTTTCTGGTAGCCGATAAATTTTATTTGCAGAAAAGAGGGACCGCAATGGGGTCCAATATGGCCCCCACATATGAAAATATCTTTATGCAGCGAATTGAGGAGGACCTAGTCAATGTATCCCCCACTTTAGCCATGTGCTGCAGTGGCGGCGGTACATAGACGATGTCTTCCTCATCTGGACCGTCTCTATACAGTGAAGGAAATAAGTATTTGATCCCTTGCTGATTTTGTAAGTTTGCCCACTGTCAAAGACATGAACAGTCTAGAATTTTTAGGCTAGGTTAATTTTACCAGTGAGAGATAGATTATATTAAAAAAAAAAAGCAGAAAATCACATTGTCAAAATTATATATATTTATTTGCATTGTGCACAGAGTTATAAGTATTTGATCCCTTTGGCAAACAAGACTTAATACTTGGTGACAAAACCCTTGTTGGCAAGCACAGCAGTCAGACGTTTTTTGTAGTTGATGATGAGGTTTGCACACATGTTAGATGGAATTTTGGCCCACTCCTCTTTGCAGATCATCTGTAAATCATTAAGATTTCGAGGCTGTCGCTTGGCAACTCGGATCTTGAGCTCCCTCCATAAATTTTCGATGGGATTAAGGTCTGGAGACTAGCTAGGCCACTCCATGACCTTAATGTGCTTCTTTTTGAGCCACTCCTTTGTTGCCTTGGCTGTATGTTTCGGGTCATTGTCGTGATGGAAGACCCAGCCACGAGCCATTTTTAATGTCCTGGTGGAGGGAAGAAGGTTGTCACTCAGGATTTGACGGTACATGGCTCCATCTATTCTCCCATTGATGCGGTGAAGTATTCTTGTGCCCTTAGCAGAGAAACACCCCCAAAACATAATGTTTCCACCTCCATGCTTGACAGTGGGGACGGTGTTCTTTGGGTCATAGGCAGCATTTCTCTTCTTCCAAACACGGCGAGTTGAGTTAATGCCAAAAAGCTCAATTTTAGTCTCATCTGACCACAGCACCTTCTCCCAATCACTCTCAGAATCATCCAGATGTTCATTTGCAAACTTCAGACGGGCCTGTACATGTGCCTTCTTGAGCAGGGGGACCTTGCGGGCACTGCAGGATTTTAATCCATTACGGCATAATGTGTTACCAATGGTTTTCTTGGTGACTGTGGTCACAGCTGCCTTGAGATCATTAACAAGTTCCCCCCGTGTATTTTTCGGCTGAGCTCTCACCTTCCTCAGGATCAAGGATACCCCATGAGGTGAGATTTTGCATGGAGCCCCAGATCGAGGTCGATTGACAGTCATTTTGTATGTCGTCCATTTTCTTACTATTGCACCAACAGTTGTCTCCTTCTCACCCAGCGTCTTACTTATGGTTTTGTAGCCCATTCCAGCCTTGTGCAGGTCTATGATCTTGTCCCTGACATCCTTAGAAAGCTCTTTGGTCTTGCCCATGTTGTAGAGGTTAGAGTCAGACTGATTAATCGAGTCTGTGGACAGGAGTCTTTTATACAGGTGACCATTTAAGACAGCTGTCTTTAATGCAGGCACCAAGTTGATTTGGAGCGTGTAACTGGTCTGGAGGAGGCTGAACTTTTAATGGTTGGCAGGGGATCAAATACTTATTTCTCTGTGCACAATGCAAATAAATATATATAATTTTGACAATGTGATTTTCTGTTTTTGTTTTTATATATAATCTATCTCTCACTGATAAAATTAACCTAGCCTAGAAATTCTAGACTGTTCATGTCTTTGACAGTGGGCACACTTACAAAATCAGCAAGGGATCAAATACTTATTTCCTTCACTGTATGTCAATGACAAGATTTCTTTGGATATCTAAATACTACGAATTCTACTATTAAGTTTACTATGTCTTACTCTACCTTGTCAATTGAATTTTTAGATACATGTATCTCAATATCTGGTAATGGTCTAATTTATGATCTTTTTACAAAAAAGACAGATAGAAATAACCTTTTATACTACACTAGTGGTCATCCGAGAACAATGCTCAAATCTTTGCCCTTTAATCAGTTGATCAGAGTTAAGAGGGTAGTTAGCCAAGAGGACAAACTATCCTCACAACTTGATCTAATGTGTTCAAAATGTATGGATTGGGGTTATCCCAAATATATCCTTGAGATGAACAAACAAAAAGTGTTGGGTTTAGATAGAAATGTCTTATTAAGTGGAAATATCTCCAAAAATAAGCAGTTTCGTATACCCTTTGTTTCCACTTTCTCTATGGTTAGTCCTCAGGTCAGTGATATTATCAAGAAAAGATTGGCGCATATTGAGTAGAGCTTTCCCAGACACTGCTGAGTTTCAGGAGAGGCATATGGAAAGGGAAAAACAATTAAGAACAGTGTGGTGAAGGCCCACATAGGCCCTTTTTGTAAGGGACAAACTTTCTTGGCTCCTTAGAATCAGGGATATTATCCCTGTCTGGGTTGTAATATCTGTAACAACATGATTAAAGGTAATAACTTTTACCATCCACAAACTGGTAAACGAATGCATATCAGAGGTTATTTTACGTGTCAAACTTCATTTGCGATCTATCTAATAAGTTGCCCCTGTGGTCTCCACTATGTTGGTGATTCCACAACGGAGGTGACCTTAAGAATGAGGAACCACAAATCTAATATTAATACAAAAAGACGGGATTTGCCAGTATCCAGACATTTTCTGGATAACAAACTTGGGGTGTCACAACTTAAATTCAGAATTATAGATTCAATACCCCCCCATGAGACGAGGCGGTGACAGGGAACGTGCATTGAAAAGGAAAGAATTGGAGTGGATATACAGATTGGACACCATGTCTCCCAAAGGGCTGAATGTTGAGTACCAATATGGTCCACATATCTAGAAGGCTATATGATATTCTCTCGAGACACCCTATGGATTTTACATTCAGCATACTCGTTTGATGGTATATTTAGTTCACATACATTTATTACTTGGAGGTCTAATCTGGACCTCCCTCTATATGTATTTGTATCCAAGTATATTTTAACAGTTATGAATATTGTACACTAATCTTTGTTTCTTTCTGTTTTTGTACTTTTAGATGTACACTGTTGAATCGATTTGTTGGCTATATGAAAGCAACAGAGGCCCATTGCACCTAGATTGAGAAAAATTGAATAAACTCTACCTATCCTTTGGTTTTTGATGTATTTTGTCTAGGAGGAAAGGAAAACATTCTATAGCAATTATGAGAGTATGCACAAAAAAGAAAAAAAAAATTCTCTGTCATCTATATATTTTATTGAAATGTGACAAACCAGTTCAGATTTACTCTATTAAATAATATGAGAATATGCATTTTTGTACGTTGTGTATATATACATCCCATATAATTATGGGTTTGGGTTCTTTTAGAAATCCTTTTGAGGATGATATTCCCAGTAATATGGAGTTGCTCTATTTGAAGAATTCATTCTTTACTGTCACTATAGATTACAGATTATGTTGTACTTGTTGCTATTTATAAATCTGCTCGTTGCTACAGACACACGATACCGATAGGTATCCTCATATGTGATGTCGACTACATTTTGTAGCCTTCTGTATATACAATGTTTTCCTCTAGATATACACTCACCAGTATAGATGAGATTCGCGGCTCGCGCATGCGCAAACTGACTGGAACGCTTGTTTCGGTTCTGCGCATGCGCTGGGTGGATTCACTCGCCGCTTGCATTCCATTAGTTGCGCTTCCGGTTTGGACGTCACTATGTGATGTGCTCAGAAGTGTGCGCATGGATGCAGAGTCCTCGTGGTGTCCAGCAAAGGTAATTAATTATACAATATATTATATCTACCATATGGTTACAATTGCTAGATTGGCCTCTGCAGCTTCCTTGAGTTAGCCTAATTGCACATTATATGACTGTACAACAATTTTATACATTTTGTATATCTGTATATTATATTTGATTTATATAATCACCTGTGGGATAATGCACTAGGAATGAATATTGAGTTTTTTTATTGTAATTCTATTTTTGTACATTGCATGTGAACTAGATTTATGCTAATTACTAGTTAAACTTCTTATAAGTACCTGACACTGTGTGTACTGTGACACAGCTTGAGAAAGGTTCTTTGACGGACCGAAACGTCGCTACTCACTTGAGGTGAATAAATCCACCCTTTTTCATCAATCTTGAAGTCCTGGTGCCGTTACTTGATTCTATGGTTTAATATATATATATATATTCCCACAGCACTCCAATGGTTCCATAAAGTATGTGATTTATTCAGTCAACAGCTGCAACGTTTCCATCCTGCTATAGGAACTTTTTCAAGCATGCTTGAAAAAGGTCCTATAGCAGGACGGAAACGTTGCAGCTGTTGACTGAATAAATCACAAACTTTTTGGAACTATCGGAGTGCTGTGGGATTTATTTAGTTTATGTTTTATAATCCACGGACCTGGATTACCTGCTTGCCCCCATTACTGTGTTGGAATCAGTCACAGAGTGCTTATTATCTTTACCTATATAATTTTATATATATATTATTTCCTGATCGTCCTACGGCAGCACACTTAAAGGAACAGTGTCATCACAAATAATTTTTTTATATGTTAAAGATGTTAGTGCTTTAATAAAAACGTTTATTTTCATTTGTGTGTTTGTGTTTTACTGTTTCTTATTTTTACACTTTTTCTTCCCTATGGGGGCTGCCATTTTTTGTTCCATTTCTGTGTGTGTCGATTAACGACACACACAGACATGGAATACGGCAGCCACAGTCCCATAGGGACTGCGAACGGCTCCCGTCCCATTGACTGCCGTGTACGGCGTCTGTGTGGGAACTGCGCATGCGCCGCTCCCACACAGTCCTATTCAAAATTGGCGCCGTCCGGCGCCATTTTCCTGTGGACCGGAAGTCGCGGCCGGACAGTAATATTACTACTTCCGGTCGCGGCTTCCGGACTTGTGCACATGGAACAGCGGCAGCAAAGGGAGCGGATGGGCCGGAGGGAGCCGCGGCGGCAGGAGCAGGTAAGAGATTTCAATGTATGTTAGTGTTTGTGTGTGTTTACTACTGTATGTAAACCTACTACACTGTTGGTTACCTCAAAAAATGGCGACACACAGTGTAGGAGGTTAAACCTTTCAAACCCCTCGTTTATCCCGGCACTAGCCAGGATAAAGGAGGGGGGATGCTGAGAGCTCACTAGAGCGAGGGCTTTTAACCCAATGTTGCAATGCTGCAATTTTGGGAACTAGCTCCATCTAGTGACCAAAAATGGGTAGTATTATAAATTAGAAAAAATTTATAATATTTCCTGACTCGCGAAAAAAATAAAAAAATTTTGAACAATGTTTAATCACCCACACACTAAATGTTTAATTTTTAAAAAAAAAACATGTTTTTCTGGCAACACATTCCCTTTAAGAGAAACTTGTTGTTAGGTATCTGCCAGGTACTACGTCTAGGTATACTCCTGGGATTAATCAATCCACACCTGAGGCCAGACCTGTTCGACTGACACCATCTCCCACCAACCAGGGTGGCAGGCTCAGGAGTGGGAGAGCCTATCGCGGCCTGGTCAGTCGGAGTTAGCTCCGCCCCCTGTCCTTTATTACCTGCCGTGTTCTCTTCCTCAGTGCTTGTAATTCTTCTGGATTCCTGGCCTCACTGCGGCTTGCTCCAGCCTGCTTCTGCCGTGCTTCTGCCTTGCTGCAGTTCCGCTTAACCTGCTTTGCTGTGCCCCTGGCTTGCTTCCTTCTCCGTGCTCACTTTGGTATACTCCACTTCATCCTGGTCCTGACTACTCATTCACCGCTCCGTTTCCTCGCGGCGTTCCGTGGCTACTGCCCCTTCCCTTGCGTGTTCCCTGTTTGTTCTCCCGTGCACTTAGACAGCGTAGGGACCGCCGCCCAGTTGTACCCCGTCGCCTAGGGCGGGTCGTTGCAAGTAGGCAGGGACAGGGCGGTGGGTAGATTAGGGCTCACTTTCCCTTCACCTCCTTCCTGCCATTACATAATTACAAGCCTCTACCTAGTCTACCATTTCTCCTACGCTGACGCTATCATGGACCCCCTTGAGACCCTGACCCAGCAGATGCAGGTCCAGGCCCTGGCCCAGAGGGTCAAC
Organism: Rhinoderma darwinii; assembly: GCF_050947455.1. Classification (NCBI taxonomy): domain Eukaryota; kingdom Metazoa; phylum Chordata; class Amphibia; order Anura; family Rhinodermatidae; genus Rhinoderma; species Rhinoderma darwinii. Next base: position 51,898,821 of record NC_134698.1, read on the forward strand.
CAGGGTGACGCTGCTTTAGTAGTACCCCTCACCTCACCTCTAGAACCCGACCTCAAGTTACCTGACCGGTTCTCAGGGGACCGTAAGACGTTTCTCGCCTTCCGGGAGAGTTGTAGACTGTATTTCCGCCTAAAACCCCACTCCTCAGGTTCCAAGAACCAGCGGGTGGGTATCATCATATCCCGACTCCAGGAAGGGCCCCAAGAGTGGGCCTTCTCCTTGGCTCCTGACGCCCCTGAACTTTCCTCTGTTGATCATTTTTTCTCTGCCCTCGGACTCATTTACGACGAGACTGACAGGACTGCTTTAGCCGAGAGTCAGCTGGTGACCTTACGTCAGGGTAGGAGACCGGTTGAGGAATAGTGTTCTGATTTTAGAAAGTGGTGCGTAGCTTCTCGGTGGAACGATCCGGCCCTAAGGTGCCAGTTTAGGTTAGGATTATCTGACGCCCTGAAGGATCTGCTGGTTAGCTACCCCTCTTCTGACTTACTTGACCAGGTTATGGCCCTAGCAGTACGACTTGACCGACGTCTCAGGGAACGTCAGCTTGAACGCTTCAATGTGCTCCCCTCTGACTTTTCTGCGATCCCCCCCGAGGTCCCGTCTTCTCGCCCCTCCACGGAGGACTCGGAGGTACCTATGTAACTCGGGGCCTCCATGTCCCCTCGACAACGTAGGGAGTTTCGCAGAATGAATGGTCTCTGCTTCTACTGTGGGGACGACAAGCATCTACTGAACACCTGTCCCAGGCGCAAGAATAAGAAGCCGGAAAACTTCCGCGCCTAAGTGATCATCGGGGAGGTCACTTGGGCGCACAGGTATTTCCCGTTAATGTGAAACGCAATAAAATTTTGCTTCCCTTTCAGGTCTCGTTTGCTGGCCGGTCTGCCACGGGCAGTGCTTTCGTGGATTCTGGCTCATCTGCTAATATCATGTCTGTGGAATTTGCTACGTCTCTAAAGATGCCTTTTATTGATTTACCTTATCCTATCCCTGTAGTAAGTATCGACTCAACTCCCCTTGCTAATGGTTATTTTACTCAGCATACTCCTGTTTTTGAACTCCTGGTTGGCTCCATGCATTTGGAGCAGTGCTCTGTACTGGTGATGCAGGGATTATCGTCTGATCTGGTATTAGGTCTTCCCTGGTTGCAGTTACATAATCCCACGTTTGATTGGAATACTGGGGATCTCACCAAATGGGGTAGTGAATGTCTTATGTCATGTCTTTCTGTTAACTCTATTTCTCCCCGGGAGGAGGTAAACACGCTTCCTGAGTTTGTTCAGGACTTCGCCGATGTGTTTTCTAAGGAGGCCTCCGAGGTGTTGCCCCCCCATAGAGATTACGATTGCGCCATCGATTTGGTGCCTGGTGCCAAGCTTCCTAAGGGTAGGATATTTAATCTTTCATGTCCTGAACGTGAAGCTATGAGGGTGTATATCCAAGAATGCCTGGCCAAGGGTTTCATTCGCCCCTCGACTTCTCCTGTAGGTGCTGGCTTCTTCTTCGTGGGGAAGAAGGATGGTGGTCTTAGGCCGTGCATTGATTATCGTAACCTGAATAAGGTCACCGTAAGGAACCAGTACCCACTTCCTTTGATTCCGGATCTTTTTAATCAGGTTCGGGGAGCCCAATGGTTTTCTAAGTTCGATCTACGGGGGGCATATAACCTTATCCGCATCAAAGAGGGGGATGAGTGGAAAACTGCGTTCAACACACCCGAGGGTCATTTCGAATACCTGGTCATGCCCTTTGGGTTGTGTAATGCCCCTGCTGTCTTCCAGAATTTTATTAATGAAATCCTGAGAGATTACCTGGGTAATTTTCTTGTTGTGTACCTTGATGACATACTGGTGTTTTCCAAGGACTGGTCCTCCCACGTGGAGCATGTCAGGAAGGTGCTCCAGGTCCTTCGGGAGAATAATCTGTTTGCTAAGACTGAAAAATGTGTCTTTGGGGTACAGGAGATACCATTTTTAGGGCAAATCCTCACGCCTCATGAATTCCGCATGGACCCTGCCAAGGTTCAGGCTGTGGCGGAATGGGTCCAACCTGCCTCCCTTAAGGCGTTACAGTGTTTTTTAGGGTTCGCCAACTATTACAGGAGATTTATTGCCAACTTCTCGGTCGTCGCTAAGCCTCTTACGGACCTTACTCGCAAGGGTGCTGATGTCCTCCATTGGCCCCCTGAGGCCGTCCAGGCCTTTGAGACCCTCAAGAAGTGCTTTATCTCGGCCCCCGTGCTGATTCAGCCCAACCAAGAGGAGCCATTTATTGTGGAGGTTGACGCATCCGAGGTGGGAGTGGGGGCCGTCTTGTCCCAGGGTACCAGCTCCCTCACCCATCTCCGCCCCTGTGCTTACTTCTCTAGGAAGTTTTCGCCCACGGAGAGTAACTATGATATTGGCAACCGCGAACTTCTAGCCATTAAATGGGCTTTTGAAGAGTGGCGGCACTTCCTGGAGGGGGCCAGACACCAGGTAACGGTCCTTACGGATCACAAGAATCTGGTTTTCCTAGAATCGGCCCGGAGGCTTAATCCTAGACAAGCTCGGTGGGCACTATTCTTTACCAGATTTAATTTCTTCGTTACCTATAGGGCTGGGTCCAAGAATATTAAGGCTGATGCTCTGTCACGTAGTTTCATGGCCAATCCTCCTTCCGAGAAGGATCTTGCTTGCAGTGGCGGATTAAGTAGACCATGGGCCCTGGGCTGTTACCCAAACTTGGGCCCCCCTTCCTCACCGCCGCCCTGCCGTAACTATTTTTGACACTACTTTTTTGGGCAAGCATTAACAGTGTTACGATTTCCCTTGTCACAGGGCTGTGTCCCTACATACTGACAGGATCACACTGTGCAGGGACACAACCTCCTGACAAGGGGAATTGTCTATCAGTCCTGGACTGCAGAAATACTTTTTGTGAAATACAAGGATTTCCTATAATAAACATGTCAGGAGAGGTGACAGATTCTCTATAAATCTAGTGACTCACAGGTGACGACGTCTCAGATTCTAGTAGTTTTTTTCCTCTTTTCTTCTCCATCCGGTCCAGCGCTCATGACGACTTCTCCCGGCCATGACTCATTTCTGCAGAATTTGCCACTCAGACGTCTCCTCACTTTTCCAACATTTCCACACCTATAAACGAAAATAAAGTTATCATGGTGCCACATACTGTGCCCCTAAATATAATAGCACCAAACACTGCGTGCCTGAATATAATAATACCACACACTGTAAAACACCACATACACACAGCCCCCTGTACATAGTGCCACACACAGCCCTGTAGATATTACACACCCCCATAGATATCGTCATACACAGCCCCCTCTATATATCACACATCCTCCCCGTAGAGAGCGTTACACACAGCCCCATATAGATAGTGCCATACAGCCCCCTGTAGAGAGCGCCACACAACCCTCCCCCTCTTGTAAATAGCACCAAAAAGCCCCCCCTATAAAGAGCGCCACACACATACCACTGTGGATAGCACTACACAGCCCCCCCTTGTATATATTGCCACACAGCGCTCCCCTTGTATATAGTGCCACACAGCGCTCCCCCTTGTATATAGTGGCACACAGCGCTCCCCCTTGTATATAGTGGCACACAGCGCTCCCCCTTGTATATAGTGCCACACAGCGCTCCCCCTTGTATATAGTGGCACACAGCGCTCCCCCTTGTATATAGTGCCACACAGCGCTCCCCCTTGTATATAGTGCCTCACAGCGCTCCCCCTTGTATATAGTGCCACAAGGTTATGTACACATTTAAAAACTTAATATCATAATTTTATATATATATATATATATATATATATATATATATATATATATATATATATATTACCCAATTACCCTAATATAGACATGTAATATATAACAATTTACGGTAAACAATGACGATTACAAATAAAAGGTCTATTTTAGGGTAAAACTATGTTATTACCAAAAAAAATAGCTGAAACGTAAAAAAGCTTTTTTGTTTACTATTATTTTCAAACTTTATGAATAAAAATTGTAAAATAGCAAAAAAGGTGTGTATAAAAACGATAAAAAACGAAACCTGCATTGTCTACGGAAAAAACGTCGCAAAAATCACGTCGTTTTTATTTCTTTTTTATAAAAATGTGTGTTTGGTGCAACTTTGTAATTACGTTTTATTAAAAAATATTTTCACTTTTTGAGATACAGCTGCTTTGTATCCTGTATCCGTCAGGTCAGCAGGACTGACAGGATCAGTGACACGCAGGATCCACCTCAAATCTATCACATCTAAGATTATAATTTAGCGCAGGGCCCGTTTCACTGATCCCGTCAGTCCTGCTGACCTGACGGATACAGGATACAAAGTAGCTGTTTCTCAAAAAGTGAAAATATTTTTTAAGAAAACGTAATTACAAAGTTGCAGCAAACACACATTTTTATAAAAAATAAATAAAAACGACGTGATTTTTGCGACGTTTTTTCCGTAGATAATGCAGGTTTCTTTTTTTTAATCGTTTTTATACGCACCTTTTTGCTATTTTAGAATTTTTATTCATAAAGTTTGAAAATAATAATAAAAAAATAAGCTTTTTTACGTTTCAGCTATTTTTTTTGGTAATAACATAGTTTTACCCTAAAATAGACCTTTTATTTGTAATCGTCATTGTTTTCCGTAAATCTTTTATATATTACATGTCTATATTAGGGTAATTGGGTCAGCGCTAGCGTTACAACAATGATTGGCGGGGGGGGACGACGGTTTTTATTGGGGTGGGTATTTTATGTGTATTTATTATTTCATTTTTTTTTGCACTTTACTTTCCTATTTTTTTATTACTGTGGTCTGTTCCTCAAAGGTCAAAAAAGACCTTTGGGGAACTTTATATATTTTTTTTCTTTCTTTTACACCATGTTTTTCCCCTGTAACTGGAGCTGCACAGCAGCCCCAGTTACAGGGGAAATCAGCCCTCTCATAGTGACGATTGTCACTAATAGGGCTGTGCTGGGTCTTGTTAGACCCAGCAGCAGTCTGCCACTAACGGCACCCGGCGATCATGTGACCAGTCACATGATCACCGGGAGGAATAGAGACAGCGCCGCTGCTGCTGCTGTCTCTATTCCTATACACAGCGTTCATTGAACGCTGTGTAAGAAGACATCGGAGAAGACAGAAGCAGCGAAAGCTGCTTCTGTCTTCTCCTCAGGGTCCCCGGCAGTCACTGACAGCCGGAGACCCGACATTCAGCTGCCCGATCGCGCGGGCAGCAAATTAAAACCCGAGCCGTAGAAAGTCTATGGCTCGGGTTTTAAGGACCCGTCCCTGACCGCTGGCCGTAAAAATACAGCCAGCGGTCGGGAACCAGTTGGGCAGGAGGATAAGCCTGCTGTACTGACCTGAGCGCCGGTGACCGACCGCCCGGCTCTTGTCTTGCAGATTCGGAGTAACAGAACAGCCGTCCGTCGCTGTTCTGTTACTCAATGGCGGCGGCCCGCACTTGTCAGGGAGGCGTTTCCTACCCCTTTCCCGGCCAATTCCCTGCTCCTCCCCTCCTCATCTTCGTTAGTTAGCAGCGCTAGCGCGCTGAATAGGTGCCTTTGCAAGATGATGTGCGGTTCGGGCTGCCATGGGCCCCCTGGGAGCCTCGGGCCCCGGGCGGCCGCCCGAATCGCCCATATGATAATCCGCCACTGCTTGCTTGTATTTTACCCCCTGGTATAATCGTTTCTGCCACGGATTCTGATTTAGCTTCTGATATCGCGGCTGATCAGGGTGCAGCTCCCGGGAACGTCCCTGGGGACAAACTGTTTGTTCCCCTGCAATACCGGCTAAGGGTACTCAGGGAAAACCATGACTCCGCTCTATCTGGTCATCCTGGCATCTTGGGCACCAAACACCTCATTACCAGAAACTATTGGTGGCCTGGGTTGCCTAAAGACGTTAGGGCTTATGTCGCCGCTTGTGAGGTTTGCGCTAGGTCCAAAACCCCTAGGTCCCGACCTGCGGGCCTACTACGTTCCTTGCCCATTCCCCAGAGACCTTGGACCCATATCTCCATGGATTTTATCACCGATTTGCCTCCATCTCAGGGCAAGTCGGTGGTGTGGGTGGTAGTAGACCGCTTCAGCAAGATGTGCCAGTCAATATCGTTTCTGACAGAGGGGTACAATTTGTTTCCTTATTTTGGAGAGCTTTTTGTAAAAAGTTGGAGATTGATCTGTCCTTCTCCTCCGCCTTCCATCCCGAAACTAATGGCCAAACGGAAAGGACTAACCAATCCCTGGAACAATATTTAAGGTGCTTCATCTCTGACTGTCAATTCGAATGGGTCTCATTCCTTCCCCTTGCTGAATTTTCCCTGAATAACCGGGTCAGTAACTCGTCAGGGGTCTCCCCGTTTTTCTGTAATTTCGGGTTTAACCCAAGGTTCACCTCCGTTTCCCCTGGTTGTTCCAATAATCCTGAGGTAGAGGATGTTCATCGGGAACTGTGCACTGTCTGGGCCCAGGTTCAGAAGAACCTAGAGGCGTCCCAGAGCGCACAAAAGATTCAAGCGGATAGTAGACGTTCTGCTAACCCCCGGTTTGTCGTCGGGGATTTGGTCTGGTTGTCGTCCAGGAACTTGCGCCTTAAGGTCCCGTCCAGGAAGTTTGCTCCCCGATTTATTGGACCTTATAAGATCATTGAAGTCCTCAACCCTGTATCCTTCCGTCTGGAGCTGCCCCCATCCTTTCGCATACATGACGTCTTCCATGCCTCCCTCCTTAAACGCTGCTCCCCGTCCTGGTTCCCCTCGAGGAAACCTCCTGTTCCCGTTCTCACCCCTGAGGGGCTGGAATTCGAGGTGGCCAAGATTATGGACAGTAGGATGGTCCAGGGCTCCCTCCAGTACCTGGTCCATTGGAGATGATACGGGCCGGAGGAGAGGACTTGGGTACCTGCCCGTGATGTTCACGCTGGGGTATTGATCAGGAGGTTCCACCTTCTCTTCCCTACTAAACCGGGTCCTCTTAGTAAGGGTCCAGTGGCCCCTCATAAAAGGGGGAGTACTGTTAGGGATCTGCCAGGTACTACGTCTAGGTATACTCCTGGGATTAATCAATCCACACCTGAGGCCGGACCTGTTCGACTGACACCATCTCCCACCAACAAGGGTGGCAGGCTCAGGAGTGGGAGAGCCTATCGCGGCCTGGTCAGTCAGAGTTAGCTCCGCCCCCTGTCCTTTATTACCTGCCGTGTTCTCTTCCTCAGTGCTTGTAATTCTTCTGGATTCCTGGCCTCACTGCTGCTTGCTCCAGCCTGCTTCTGCCGTGCTTCTGCCTTGCTGCAGTTCCGCTTAACCTGCTTTGCTGTGCCCCTGGCTTGCTTCCTTCTCCGTGCTCACTTTGGTATACTCCACTTCATCCTGGTCCTGACTACTCATTCACCGCTCCGTTTCCTCGCGGCGTTCCGTGGCTACTGCCCCTTCCCTTGCGTGTTCCCTGTTTGTTCTCCCGTGCACTTAGACAGCGTAGGGACCGCCGCCCAGTTGTACCCCGTCGCCTAGGGCGGGTCATTGCAAGTAGGCAGGGACAGGGCGGTGGGTAGATTAGGGCTCACTTTCCCTTCACCTCCTTCCTGCCATTACACTTGTGCTGCCTACGGACTCCAGGAAATTAACATTTTAGGTAAATTTTCCACTTCCTGATTGTCCTACGGCAGCACACTTAAGGGTTAAGATACTTCATCTGACCGGATAGAAGAGACATATTACTCAGCAGTAATCAATGAAACAATTAAGAGGTCCCAGGGAACCTTAAATAGAGCCAAAATTCCTTCAGAAAGCGTATTTTTTCTCTTCTATGAACATGGATAGTTAGGGTATGCCCAGACGTGGCGGAGTTCTTCCGCCACTGTCCGCATCAATGCCGCACAGAATCTGCGTTGCAGATTCTGTTGCGGCTTTGCCTAAAATGGACATTAAATTGATGCAGACTAGTCATTTCGTATCGAGGGGAACAGGGCTTCCCTTCTAAAAGTAAAAAGAAATTCATACTTACCCGGCCGTTGTCTTGGTGACACGTCCCTCTTTCGCCATCCAGCCCGACCTCCCTGGATGACGCAGCAGTCCATGTGACCGCTGCAGCCTGTGATTTGGCTGCAGCCGTCATTTGGACTGAAACGCCATCCTGGGAGGCCGGACTGGATGAAGAAGCAGGGAGCGACAGCGTAGATTCAAACGCAAGCAAGAGGGTAACCCCTCCGTTAGGAAAAAATCAGACTTTCAAAAAAATTCTAACTTATGACGCCAAGACAGGAGTGTCCAGTAGGTGGAAGACTAGGAAAGTTTGTTCACCTATGGCTAAAAACGTCCACAGTCGCCTGGGTCAGATCCACCATTCAGAATGGCCACTCACTGGAACTAAACACCGTTCCAAGGAACAAATTCTGTATAAACAGAGGAAGAAATCCTATTATTCTCAGGCTTATTCAGGACTTCATAAGGAAGGGAGCATTGGAGGAAGTCCTGCATCTTCAGTGGGTCGGGGAGTGTACTCTCCTATCTTTGCCGTTCCAAAAAAAGAAGACAAGTGGCGGTTAGTGATAGATTTGACATATCTGAACCAGTTCTTTGTAAAGAAAAAGTTCAAAATGGAATCAATACAAATCGGTCATAAATATTATCCAGGAAGGAGATTTTCTAGCCACTATCTATCTGCAAGATGCATACATTCATATCCCGATCCTGAAGAAACACTGAAGTTTCTTTGGGTAGCAGTTCTTGTTCATCATCAAGTTCTACATCTTCAGTTCACCTGCCTACCCTTTGGGATATCATCACCCCGAGTGTTTACGAAGGTAGCGTTGGTACGGTCTGCAGTACTACGCAGGAAAGGGATCTTCGTATGTCTGTACCTGAACGATTGGTTGGTGAGAGCTCCATCAGAAGACATGCTCATAAAACACCTGAAGGTCACTCTAGATATGCTCAGATCGCACGGTTTCATCATAAACCTCCAGAAGTCTCATCTAACACCATGCACCAAGTTAAAATACTAAAGGCTTCATGGTAGACACACAGAAAATGTCACTGACTTTGTCCAGTGACCGGATATGTTCTATCCGTCAGGGTGTTCAGCGACTAACTTCATTGAGTCACTGCTCCATCCGTCAGGCCATGAGAGTGTTAGTCCTTCTAACATCGGCTATCGAGGCAGTAACCTGGGCAAGGGCACATCGGAATGTTGCAATCCAACATACTAAAAAGCTGGGACAAGAGAATAGTGTCACTCGACACCTTAATATCAGTGCCTCCGGATGTGAAACGGGACCTCCAGTGGTGGCTGGTACCCTACCATCTCGATCGAGGCAGATCTCTGAAACCAGTTCATCACATACTCCTCACTATGGATGCCTCAGGCTCAGGCTGGGGTGCACATGTGGGAACATCATGGATGCAAAAGAAATGGTCCAAACACTACAGCTGCCTTTCATCCAACATGAAGGATCTCAGGGCGATCAAACTAGCCCTATTACACTTTCAGGCTGTACTCCATCATCACGATGTACAAATTCAGTCGGACAACCTCCCCGCAGTGCTTTATGTAAACAAGCAGGGGGGCACCAGAAGAGATTCCCTCAGAAAGGAATGCAGTCAGATTATGCAGTAGGCAGAACGCAATCTGAGATTAGTTTCCGCAGTCCACATTCGAGGAGTATTGAATCTGAAAGCGGATTGGCTGAGCAGGAAACCGATTCACCCAGGAGAGTGGAGCTTGAATCCGGAAGTCTTCCTCCAAATCACCGGGAAGATGGGCAAACCATCTTTAGACGTCATGGCAACCGCAAAGAATGCCAAATTAAGGAAGTTCTGCTCCCTCAACAGGTCGGATCACCTATATGCCATAAGTCAAAGTGAAGGCCATAGCGATCATTCCTCATTGACCCAGAAGGGCATGGTTTCCGCTCATGTTGAAACTCTCAAACGGCAACTTCTGGAAACTCCCATTATGTCCAGATCTCCTGCTACAAGAGGATTGGTTTCATCCCTCGTTAGACAGGTTACACATGACGTCATGGAAACTGAACGCCAGTCTCTAAAAAATAAGGGCTTCCAGTACAACAAAAATATATTCTCGAATACGGCTTATATTTTCAAAATGGTGTCAGTAAAAAATAGTGTAGTACCGTGTTAGCCAGAAACAATATGCAATGTTAAATTTAACATTGCAAAATGGTGTCAGGATGACAGGTCACCAGATACAGTGTCCACAGTATTGCAGTTGCTGCAAGAGGGATACCAGAAATGCCTCAAGCCCAATACATTAAAAGTGCATTTGACGGCCATTAATGTTAATTCAGAGGGGAGGTTCTCCAACCATTCCTAAAAGCAGTTCAAAAATAAAAATTAAGGCCATACTATCACAATCCTCTGCCCTCTTGGGAATTGCCCATTGTTTTGAAGCATGTTAGCCATGCCCCGTTTGAGCTGCTTCATAGTATAAGTGTCACGGCGCGGGGTGTGGACCCACTGGGCCGTACCGCGTAGCGGGATAGCAGCTGGCCAACTAGGTACAAAACAATGTCTATAGTCCAGAACGGGTACCTGAGGCAATGTGGATAGTAGCGGAAACAACTTGACTTTCACTGTAGATGGCACAGTAGATGCAGCGGAAGACACGACTTGACTCTCACTGTAGATACGATAGCACGGGATACAGGGTACAGGCAGCAGGAACGGGTAACACTGGGAACTGGAAAACACTGAGAGACCATTTGCAAGACAAACTTTAGGTATACAAAAACGCTCAAGCAAGGAACAAGTGGGCAAAGCCCTTTTTATATTCCAGCAGTATTCTGGGCTAATACTGATGATAGACAGCAGGACGCGTACTGGTCCTTTAAGGCCGTGTGCGTGCCCTGCGGGAACCAGTCACAGAACCCGGAAGTGAGTGCCGGCTTCTCGCTGGAGGGAGATGCCGCCGGAAACACAGACGTCCATAGCCGGAGCCTTACGCCCCCTCTTTTTGGGACCTGAGCGGGAGAGACATCTCTTCACGAGGACAGGAGCGTCGATGTTCTCCTCTGGCTCCAAAGACCTCTCTTCTGGACCAAATCCCCTCCAATACACCAAATAAAACATCCTTCCTCCCACTTTCTTGGTGGCCAGGATCTCCCTCACTTCGAAAATGTCCCTGACGAGCCACCAGGAGCCACTGCGGAACTATGAGTCCTGGAGTAGCGGTTCAGGACCACGGACTTCAGCAAGGAGACATGGAAGGAGTTAGGGAGGTTGAGGGAAGGAGGCAGCCAAAGCTTCTAAGACACAGGACTCATTTGTAGCAGAATCTCGAAGGGTCCAAGGAACCTGGGAGCAAACTTGCAAGATGGCACCCTCAGCCGGATATTCCTGGAAGACAGCCAGACCTTCGTACCTGGAAGAAACTGGGGAGGATCATGTCTTCTAGTGTCTGCCTTTCTCTTCATGCGGTTCACCACCAGCAGAATAGAAGATCGGTTCTGTTGCCATATCTGCAGAATGTCCCTGATGGTAGAGTCAGCTGCAGGCACCTGGGATATAGTAGAGACAGGAAGAGGTATACAAGGATGTTGGCCGTAGACTATGAAGAACGGACAGGAGGTGGTGGACTCACTAGTATGGTTATTATAGGAGAACTCAGCCCACGGAAGCAGCTGCACCCAGTCATCATGCCGTCTGGAGACAAAGTGCCGCGGATAGTTCTCCATAATCTGGTTAACCCTTTCAACTTGTCCATTGGACTGAGGATGATAAGCCGAGGAGAAGTCCAACTTTACACCGAGGAGGCCGCAGAGTGCCCTCCGGAACTTCGAGGTAAACTGGACACCTCGATCTGAGACAATATGGAGAGGCAAGCCATGCAGACGGAAGATGTGTTGAACGAAGAGGTCGGCCACTCGAGCATTAGAAGGCAGGCCAGTCAGTGGAACAAAATGAGCCATTTTAGAAAATCAATCCACCACCACCCAGATCACACTGCATCCCGCAGAGAGAGGCAGATCTATGACAAAGTCCATAGCAAAATGCTGCCAGGGGGCAGTGGTTGGAGCAGACCGGCTGGTCTGGAGTGGGCAACTTTGTTTGCTGTGCACACCGTGCAGGAGGAGACAAAGTCCATAACGTCTTTGGGCAGCGTGGGCCATCAGAACTGGCAGGCGATTAGATCGTGGGTCTTACGATGACCCGCGTAACCTGCCAGCTTGGAACTGTGACCCCAGCGATGGATTCTTCCTCTGTCTGCCAGAAGCACAAAAACACTTCCCGGAGGAATGTCTCTAACTTGCAGAGGGTTAACAGAGAAGATGCAGGAAGGATCAATAATATTCTGTGGGGACTCCACAGTGTCCTCTGTTTCAAACAACCTAGACAAGGCATCGGCCCTCACATTCGTGTCGGCAGGACGGTAGAGGAGTTCGAACCGGAACCGAGCAAAGAACAACGACCACCTGGCTTGACGAGGATTCAGCCGTTGAGCCATTTGTAGATAGGTCAGGTTCTTGTGGTCCGTGAAGACCAGGATAGGATGAGATGCGCCTTCCAGTAGGTGTCTCCACTCCTGCAGGGCCAGCTTGATGGCCAGTAACTCCCAATCTCCAATCGAGTAGTTGCGCTCTGCGGGAGAAAACAGCTTGGAGTAGCAGCCACATACCACAGTCTTGCCTTTCGAACCTCTCTGGAACAAAAGTGCACCTGCACGAACAGAGGAAGCATCCACCTCTAATGAAAACTGTAGGGATACTTCATAGTGATGAAGAATAGAGGCAGACGTGAAGGCCTTTTTTTAAGGTTTTAAATGCGACTTCTGCTTCTGGAGTCCACACCTTGGCATTCATACCCTTTTTAGTTATGGTTGAGATAGGAGCGATCAATGAAGTGAAGTTGGGAATGAACAGCCGGTAGAAGTTGGCAAATCCCAGGAAGTGTTGTATGGCCCTTAAGCCTTGGGGGCGTGGCCATTCCAGGACAGCCTTTACCTTCTCAGGGTCTATCTTGAGACCCTGAACGGAGATGATGTAGCCCAGGAAGGGTAGAGACTTATTTTCGAACATGCACTTCTCCAGCTTGGCATAAAGATGATTCTCCCTTAATCGAAGCAACACCTGGCGGACGTGACCCTGATGAGTCACAAGATCTGGGGAAAAAATCTAAATGTCATCGAGATACACAACACAGACAGAGGAGATCACAAAATAGGTCATTGACAAATTCTTGAAACACCGCCGGAGTGTTACACAGGCCGAAGGGCATGACCAGATATTCGTAGTGTCCATCACAAGTATTAAATGCAGTCTTCCACTCGTCACCCTGACGAATCCAGATTAGATTCTAAGCCCCCCGTAGGTCGAGCTTAGACATTTATTTTGCTCTCTGTATGCGATCAAACAGTTCTGAAATCAAAGACAATGCGTACCTGTTCTTCAACGTGATCTGGTTGAGGCCTCGGTAGTCAATGCAGGGTCGGAGGGATCCATCTTTCTGGCCGGGGATGAGGATTTACGTATGAACCCCCTCTCCAGATTCTCATTAATGTACGCTGACATAGACTGGGTCTCAGGCAATTAAAGAGGGTATACTCTACCGCGAGGAGGGAACGAATCAGGAATCAAGTCAATAGGACAATCATACGCTCGATGTGGTGGCAATGTCTCTGCTTCCCCCTGGTTGAAGAAATTAGAGAACAGAAAATAACAAGGAGGCAACCCTGCCAGTGACTGTTGCAGAGTAGACTGAGGCGGATGGACATGCACCAGACAGCGGTCGAGACATTTGGGACCCCACTGGAGAACCTCTCCAAAGTTCCAATCCAGGATTGGGGCGTGTAGACTGAGCCAAGGAAAACCCAGCAGCACGGGGTTGATGGCCTTGGGAAGGACAAATAGGGAGATAAGCTCAGGGTGAAGGCTTTGTCACAGACAAAACTGGGTCAGGCAAAGGCAGTCCATCTACCGAGGCAACGATCAACGGCCTTTCCAGCAGAGCAGTAGGCAACTGAAGAAGATCCACAAGGTCTTGGCAGATGAAATTGGCTGCAGAGCCAGAGTCCAGGTAGGCAGAGACCGGATGGGGCCCTGTCGCCAACGATGATGGTAACAGGAATGAACAGTTTGGAGGAGAGTTCTCTATTAAATGCAGTATCGCCCAGGGTTGTCTCTCCAACCAATGCTAGGTGTTGGGGTTTTTTGGCTTCTGAGGACACAGACGCACGACATGTCCAGCAAGGCCGCAATATAAACTGAGTCCAGAGGTGCACCTGCGCTGTTTCTCTTGAACGGACAGTTTAAGCCAATCCACCTGAATCGGAACCTCGGGCGGAGCAGAAGGCAGCTTGCTGGAAGTTGGGCGTCTAGGAAGCCATCTCTCCTGTCAAACCTCTTGAGATCTCTCTCTAGCAGGTAGAATCAGGTCGTCCAAGGCAGCTAGTAGATCTCGAGCAGCAAGTTCGTCCTTGATCTCGGGCAATAGGCCATGCCAGAAGGATGCTACCAAGGCCTCATTGTTCCAGGACAATTCTCCTACCAGGGTCCGGAACTGGATGGTGTATTCGCCCGCGGTGGCGTCCTCCCGGCGAAGGTTAAAGATAGCAGTGGCTGCCGACGAGACTCGTCCAGGCTCTTCGAATATGGTCCCTGTCGTTTCCAGATTGGATTCGCCCACGCCAGGGCCTTGCCGGCAAGTAGAGATATAATGAAGGAGATCCTGCTCGGGCGTGCAGATTGAAGTGGATATGGCATTGGTTCAGAAACCCCCTGAACGAACTTGCATCTCCATGAAACCGAGGTGGCAATGGCAGCGAGAATCGAGGATCCGAACCGGAGCTGCCAGGTGTAGCAGGAGGGTCGATCGGAGGAGCTTGAATAGGAGCAGTGAAGGAAGTAGCTAGCGCCCCTAGCTGCTGTGCCATGGATTCTACTGCCATAAGGAGATGATCCTCTCGTGCTCGCAGATCCTGCAGGTCCGCCTGCATGGCTTGGGAGGATAACATGCCCTTGAATTGACCAGCAGGGTCCATGGCCTGAGCGTACGGTCATGGCGTGGGGTGTGGAACCCCTGGGCCGTAACACGTAGCGGGATAGCAGCTGGCCAACTAGGTACAAAACAGTCTATTGTCCAGAACAGGTACCTGAGGCAATGTAGACAGTAGCGGAGACACAACTTGTCTCTCACTGTAGATGGCACAGTAGATGCAGAGGAAGACACGACTTGACTATCACTGTAGATACGATAGCACGGGATACAGGGTACTTTCAGCAGGAACGGGTAATACTGGGAACTGGAAAACACAGTGAGACCATTTGCAAGACAAACTTTAGGTATACAAAAATGTTCAGGCAAGGAACAAGTGGGTAGAGCCCTTTTTATAGTCCAGCAGCATTCTGGGCTAATACTGATGATAGACAGCTGGACGCGTACTGGCCCTTTAAGTCCGTGCGCACGCCCTGCGGGAACCAATCACAGAACCCGGAAGTGAGTGCCAGTGTCTCCCTGGAGGGAGATGCCGTCGGGAACACAGACGTCCATGGCCGGAGCCGTCAGATGGTAAGTCTGAACGACAGTCCGCAGCCATGGATGTTACAATAAGCCTTAAAGAGGCTCTGTCACCACATTATAAGTGCCCTATCTCCTACATAAGGAGATTGGCGCTATAAATGTAGGTGACAGCAGTGCTTTTTATTTAGAAAAACGATCTATTTTTACAACGTTAATAGCGATTTTAGCTTTATGCTAATTACTTTCTTAATGCACAACTGGGCGTGTTTTTACTTTAGACCAAGTGCGCGTTGTACAGAGGAGTGTATGACGCTGACCAATCAGCGTCATACACTTCTCTCCATTCATTTACTCAGCGCATAGGGATCCTGCTAGATCAGTATGTGCTGTCTTATACTGACACATTAACGAAGTGTTTAGACAGGGAATAGACATTCCTTCCAGCCAGGACGGGATGTCTATTCACAATCCCGACACTTCCGTAATGTTTCTGTGGTACATACAGCAGAGCAAGCATAATCTCGCTGTAACTTGTCATTTACAGCGTGATCTCATGGAGGTAAACGTGGTAAAAATAGATAGTTTTTCTAAATAAAAAGCACTACTGTCACCTACATTATAGAACCCATCTCGTTATGTAGGAGATAGGGCACTTAGAAGCTTAAAGAGGCTCTGTCACCACATTATCTCATATAAAACCCTATTCTTGATAGCCATTACCTCCGCAAGGCGGGTTGGCGAGTTGCAAGCTCTGTCCTGTAAAGAGCCTTATCTTAGGATTTTGCCCGAGTGCGTTATCCTTAGAACAATGCCAGGGTTCTTACCAAAAGTACCGTCTAGCTCCAACTTAAATCAAGAAATAGTTTTGCCGGTCCTATCAGTAGACTCAGCCTCGGATACCCCTATTGATTCCCAATGCTTAGACGTAAGGAGGTCCCTATTTGCTTATCTAGAAATAACGGCCCCCTGTAGATAATCCGAAGGGCTGTTTCTCCAATTTCAGGGGCCAAATAAGGGGGAAAAAAAGCCAGCAAAGCCTCACTAGCTAGATGGCTCAAAGAAATCATCAGGGACTGGTACTCCCTGAAAGGTCTAGAGTCCCCTTTAGATATTCGTTCCCACTCAACCAGGTCCACATCCACATTGTGGGCAGAAAGATGCCATGTCCCCTTAGACCAGGTTTGCAAAGCAGCCACTTGGGCTTCTTCCTTAACCTTCATTAAACACTATAGGCTCGACTTGTTTTCTTCTTCTTTGGCAGGAGAATACTAGTGGGAGCATCCAAAGCCTAACCCCCCCCCCCCCCCCCATATTCTCACTACTTGTTAAGTCCCTTAAGTGTGCTGCCGTAGGACCATCAGGAAGTGGAAAATTTACCTGAAAATTTTAATTTCCTGGAGTCAATAGGCAGCACAAGTTTCCCATTATATATATATATATATATATATATATATACACACACACACACACACACACACACACACACACACACACACACACACACACACACACACAACCGTTCAAAAGTTTGGGGTCACCCAGACAATTTTGTGTTTTCCATGAAAACTCACACTTCTATTTATCAAATGAGTTGCAAAATGACTAGAAAATATAGTCAAGACATTGACAAGTTTAGAAATAATGATTTTTATTTGAAATAATAATTTTCTCCTTCAAACTTTGCTGCAAATGGAGCATTCTTTGACGAAAGCAATTACAGCATTGCAGACCTTTGGCATTCTAGCTGTTAATTTGCTGAGGTAATCGGGAGAAATTTCACCCCATGCTTCCAGAAGGCCCTCCCACAAGTTGGATTGGCTTGATGGGCACTTCTTGTGTACCATACGGTCAAGCTGCTCCCACAACTGCTTTATGGGGTTGAGATCTGGTGACTGCGCTGGCCACTCCATTACAGATAGAATACCAGCTGCCTGCTTCTTCCCTAAATAGTTCTTGCATCATTTGGAGGTGTGCTTTGGGTCATTGTCCTGTTGTAGGATGAAATTGGCTCCAATCAAGCACTGTCCACAGGGTATGGCATGGCGTTGCAAAATGGAGTGATAGCCTTCCTTATTCCAAATCCCTTTTACCTTGTACAAATCTCCCACTTTACCAGCACCAAATCAACCCCAGACCATCACATTACCTCCACCATGCTTGACAGATGGCGTCAGGCACTCTTCCAGCATCTTTTCAGTTGTTCTGCGTCTCACAAATGTTCTTCTGTGTGATCCAAACACCTCAAACTTCGATTCGTCTGTCCATAACACTTTTTTCCAATCTTCCTCTGTCCAATGTCTGTGTGCTTTTGCCCATATTAATCTTTTCCTTTTATTAGCCAGTCTCAGATATGGCTTTTTCTTTGCCACTCTGCCCTGAAGCCCAGCATCCCGGAGTCGCTTCTTCACTGTAGATGTTGACACTGGCGTTTTGCGGGTACTATTTAATGAAGCTGCCAGTTGAGGACCTGTTGTTAGGCGTCTATTTCTCAAACTAGAGACTCTAATGTACTTGTCTTGTTGCTCAGTGGGGCCTCCCACTTCTCTTTCTACTCTGGTTAGAGCCTGTTTGTGCTGTCCTCTGAAGGGAGTAGTACACACCGTTGTAGGAAATCTTCAGTTTCTTGGCAATTTCTCGCATTGGAATAGCCTTTATTTCTAAGAGCAAGAATAGACTGTCGAGTTTCACATGAAATCTCTTTTTCTAGCCATTTGGAGAGTTTAATCGAACCCACAAATGTAATGCTTCAGATTCTCAACTAGCTCAAAGGAAGGTCAGTTTTATAGCTCCTCTAAACAGCAAAACTGTTTACAGCTGTGCTAACATAATTGCACAAGGGTTTTCAAGTGTTTTCTAATCATCCATTAGCATTACCTTCTAACACAGTTCGCAAACACAATGTACCATTAGAACACTGGAGTGATGGTTTAAGGTTACCTGGGACCTCCTAATTGTTTAATTGATTACTGTTGAGTAATAGGTCTCTTCTATCCGGTCAGATGAAGTATCTTAACCCTTAAGGCTGGGTTCACACAACCTATTTTCAGGCGTAATGGAGGCGTTTTACGCCTCGAATTACGCCTGAAAACACGGCTCCAATACGTCGGCAAACATCTGCCCATTAATTTCAATGGGTTTGCCGATGTACTGTGCCGACGACCTGTAATTTTACGCGTCGCTGTCAAAAGACGGCGCGTAAAATAACAGCCTCGTCAAAGATGTGCAGGACACTATTTGGGACGTAATTGGAGCCGTTTTTCATCGAATCCAATGAAGAACAGCTCCAAATTACGTCCGTAATTGACGCCTCGCAAAACGCAAGTACGAGCAATTACGTCTGAAATGCAGGAGCTGTTTTCTCCTGAAAACAGCTCCGTAATTTCAGACGTAATTGACGTTATTGTGTGCACATACCCTAAGTGTGCTGCCTACGGACTCCAGGAAATGAAAATTTCAGGATGGAGGAGATGGAGAGAGAGAAAGAGAGAGAAAGAGAGAGAAAAGGCAGCACCGTTCAGTCAATGCAGCGTGCAAAAGTTCCTGTTCAGACACACGACCAATGTCCAAATAAACAGCAAAATCCAAGATACAAGACAGCACTCCAAATATATATTATTTATATATATATATATATATATATATATATACATATACATATATACACCAATTACTATGAGGATCGATGTATAAAGATCACTCAATAAAATGGTTGGGTTATAACGTTGTCAGTGGCTTATACAGGCCAATCTAAAAATAAATGTTTAATCTTCCATTTCTTCATGTACTATGATACTTTTTAGTTCAATGACGATATTATGAAGAGAAGAGGTCATGCACGATATTTAGACTTCTTCTTTAACATAAAAGTCAATGGAGTGTGCAGTATAGTGAATTAGAGTTGTCTGGAAAAAATGGTAAGAGAACATATTTTTAAATAAGAACAACAACAATTTATTATAGACCATATGACCCATATCCAGAATATTTTTGTCCAGATTGCTTGAATTGTACTTTAAGGACTTTAACATGGTTGCAAGGATGTTTTTGCATCGCATCAGAGGACTAAATCTGTGCCAAGTCTACTTTAATTGTAGAAAAATAATTTTGATTTCATAGATACTTAACATTCAGGATAGGCCATCAATATCTGATCGATGGGGGACCACCTCTCAGCACCCCTGCCTTTGAGCTATTTTGAAGGTGTTGTGGTGATCGCTGCTTCCCCTTTATTGCAGTCACTGCTCTGTACTGTGAAACACCAATACACTTCTAGCGGTGGTGCACAGTATTACAGCCTTCTCCCATTCACTTGATCGGACCCCTCGGTAGGCTATAAAAAAAAAAAATTATCTTTGGAAAATCCCCTTTAATTATCACAAGTAATTTGTTCTATTTTTATCATTAGTGACTTATATAGGTTCTATTTTGTTTTACTGATAATTGAATAAACTGATCAATGTATTGTGACAAAGGGGATGACTTTGATTTAATACCAGATGTGATTGGTCATCTTGGTGGTGACGTAAAGGATTTACATATATCTAGAGTCCGAATGTGACAACAAGTTTGTCTAAAAAAATTCAGATTAATTTAAATTCCCGTAATTGTTTATTTTACTTGTGATTGGAAAATAAAAATCGATCTTATTAATTGAAATTTTGTAAGTGGCTTCTTGAATGTATTTGAAGTGTTCTTCTGGGTTTATTTTATCCAGTCATACAAAAGACTGGAGGAACAGATTATATAAAACGATATCACAGAGAGTAGCTGGATATATTTAGAAATCGGCATACTATATGGAAATTCTAGCCCACGTTAAGTCTGGTAAAATTGAGACAATAGAAATATATAAAAAAAGGTTGGAGGTTATGATATTTTTTTGGTGATTGATGAAAGATTTTACCACGTTTGGCCCAAAACAGATGTAAATACCAGAAAAATAAAAACAATCCAGTTTGAGCCACTATCCACCCATATGCAAGCACCAAAAATAAATACATGATAGTTACACTAAGGCTGGATTCACACGAGGTCATTACGGCCGTAATTGACGGACGTATTTCGGCCGCAAGTCCCGGACCGAACACAGTGCAGGGAGCCGGGCTCCTAGCATCATACTTATGTACGAAGCTAGGAGTCCCTGCCTCGCTGCCGGACAACTGTCCCGTACTGAAAACATGATTACAGTACGGGACAGTTGTCCGGCAGCGAGGCAGGGACACCTAGCATCGTAGATAACTGTGATGCTAGGAGCCCGGCTCCCTGCACTGTGTTTGGTGCGGGATTTGCGGCCGAAATACGTCCGTCAATTACGGACGTAATGACCTCGTGTGAATCCAGCCTAATAGAGAGAATATAGGACTTAATGGATTATCAATGCTGTATTCATATCAGTAATGCTCTAGTGTTTGTCATATTGAAGATCTTGATGGAGCGGCTGCTTCATCACTCACTTAGGGTCCTATTAGACAGGCAGATATTTCATGAACGAGTATTTAGCGAGTCGTTTGCGCTCAAAAGACGGTCTGTTACACGTGACAATGTTTGCTAAAGATTTTCTCTGTTCAGTCCTTACTGCGATCGTTGCTTGCTCGCTCGCTCGCTCGCCCACACCTCATCTCTGAACTGCTAACAACTGGAAGATTTTGGATTAGACGAGGGGATGTGGCGGCGACGAATGATAATCTTTCATTCCGGTAGATGTGGTGGATCCACGGAAACCCAACGATCATTCGTTAGTTGCACACTATTACATGTGGCTATTATCTCTTATATCAATTATGCAAAAATTTGTACAATAGTCTCCCCATCTAATAGGTCCTTTAGTCCCCTGGATTGGCCCTTCTACTAACCCACTCTGTCGGCCAGTCACAGTGTAAATTGCTTCTTATTGTCACAGTCCAGAGTCAATTAATTTGTAAACTGTGACATCACACTATGTAAAAAGTACTGGAAGGGCGGTACTGAAGATTCTCCTGTAAGGGTCAGTTCACACTGAGTTTTTTCCACCTCTGACCCCCTCATTGAATCAATGCGGCGCTCATGTTTCAGTGTTTTTCAAGGCGTTTTTTTTGTCTGCAGGCTTACTTTAGCTTCAATGGCTGCAGGCGAAAAACACCACGAAAGACAAAGAAAAATAAGTGCAAGCAGTTCAAAATCTGCCTAAAAAATTCCTCGAGGAATTCTGAGGCAGAACTTTTCTGCCTGCAAAAAACTCCATATGAACAGGGCCTTTGAGTATGCAGAAATGGACAGATCACCACTCACCACAGATCACCACTTTATATGAACCTACTTATACCGGTCATTAAATATTTTGCTGCATTTGTTTCTGAATAGTATACTAAAAAAGGAATGGGATATATTAACATATTATGTATACCAGTGGCATGTAGAATACCATTCTGTTTTTCAGACGGAATCAATAGCGCAGTCGACTGCGCTATTGAATCAGTCATTTAAACGGAAACCTGCCGGAATGGTGACGAACGGAAACCATTAGCAATGTTTCAGTCACCATTGATCTCAATGGTGACGGAAACGGAAGCTGTGGTTTCACTTTGACTTTCCGTTGCGGGGTTCACCCGACGGAAACCTCAGACGGAACCCCGGAACGGAAAGCCAATGCTGATGTGAACAGGCCCTAACTTAGATATATGATCTATAGCATTATCATGAATGCAGATTGCTAATCACATATAGTTATTCATCGGACTTATAACAAAAACACAAACTTGGTGAGGGGTCCCACTGTTTGACAGTTATTTCAGACTATATAAATCACCGGCGGGCACTGCATAAATATTGTCACATACCCTGAAAACCACAGTATGAAACACAAAGCACCGAATGGGTATGTATATGAGGCAAAAAAGATACCATGAAATGACTATATAAGTAACAAACAATTATATTTATTTAACGTTGATACACTACATAGATAATAAAAACATTAAAAAAATAGCATAAAAATGCTAAACAAAAATCTCTGGATGGGGGGGCACCCTGATAAGTGGCAAACAATAGGGGGTTTCTATTGTTTGCTACATATCAGGGTGCCCCTCCCCTCCTAGAGATTCTTGTTTAGCATTTTTATGCTATTTTTAAATGTTTTTATTATCTATGTGGTGTATCAACGTTAAATAAATATAATTGTTTGTTACTTTTATGGTATCTTTTTTGCCTAAGTTATTTCATACTACAGGCTATAAGACAGATTCCCAGGGCATAGGTGTGGCATTGTCTGCAAGCCTTCATGTGTAAGATCAGACTACATCTGCTGCTAAAGGAAAAGGAATGATTCGCTTAATAACACATTGTGCAATTATTTAAAGGCCTTGTCCAGGATTAAAAAAGCATGGCAGATTTCTGCCAAAAGTGGCACCACACCTGTCCATGGCTTGTATCTTGTATTACAGCTCATCTCTATTGAAGTGAATAGGGCTGTACACCCAAGCAGTGGTCATAGTGTGTCAGTGTTTTTGGAAGAACGTAGCCATGTTCTTCAAATCCTGGACAATTACTAAAGTAGTTTCCTAGAACTACCTCATGCATTAGGTAGCAGAAACCAATGTAGTGTAAACCAAACCATTGCTGGTAGATTTTTAGCACCTCTTGGAATAGTAAATTTGTTGTGCAGTACCTTCTAAAGAAAACCCATTTCAATTTCAACAGATAAAAAAAATGGTAGTATCTACATGTAAAAGCTATATTTAAGAAACAATAACCAAATTTATTATATATATATATATATATATATATATATATATACACACACATATATATATATATATATCTATATATATATATATATATATATATATATATATATACACATATACATATAGTTTAAATACTATTCCTATGCACTCCTGACTTCCTGGATAACAAGCAGGACAAGAACCGGCCAATTGGCATTAAAGTCAACAATGCAGAGGAGTTGCTTACAATAAGTTAACATTAGCTTATTACAAAATACGGTTGTCTTTCAGATAGTTTCCCTTCCAATGAAAACTATTATATTTAACTTATAAGACAACCTGCTTGGTCGTATACACAGTAACACAAGACTATTAAAGCCAGAACTACAACGTCCTCATGTTGAATTAACATGCAGAGCTAAGTATCAGAGGGATGCGTGCTCAGGGTTGAATGTCGGAATGTCTAACATTTAGAACTACCTGTATGAAGAACTCCAGCAGAGCTTGAAATACTGGAGCCTGAACATACATGAAGGCCATTAGACATCCTTAAACTAAATCTGTGCAGCCGAAAATTTTAGATCCGTTTACATTATTACCTGTAACACTCAAATGTTGAATATCACATCCCAGGCTATTTCAAAGTCTTAAACATTAGATGGTTTGTAACACATATCACTTACTACATATCACAACATGGTCATATTACTTATCAAACCTTTAGGATGAATAATCCAAATGAAAATTTTTTGGTAGCCTCATAGAATGTCAGCTGTTTCAAGAACATTACTCCTGAACTGGGGTTCCATAAAACATTTCTGTGCAAGGAAAAAGTAAACCTGCTGGCAACAAATGAGCTATGGACCAAAAATTATACCAGGTAAATTACATGATAACTGCCACATCCATAAGCAGCTGGTCCCCTTAAAAAAACATGACATTGTCACATGAAACCTCCCATGGTCTGGCAGTGTCTAATCACCTACAAGGAGTCTTTGTTTTGTTGAGAAACAGGGGGTCCACAAAACGTTCCAGTGTCATTTCTTCATGGACCAAGTCCATGCAAAGTTGAGAATATAAGCATTCAAGTTGCTTGGAGTAGCTCCCACTGCTGGCTGGTTAGATCTGACTGGCAAGGGTTGATCAGGACCCTGGAGGAATGAGTATCCAAACACAGTGCACTGCTCAGATGCTGCAAGAAGTGTCCTTTCAACTTCCATTTCTGCAAAACAATTGAGATCAGAATCAAAGTCAACACCTTAAAAAAAAAAAAAAAATTACGTAAAGAGGCTCTGTCACCAGATTTTGCAACCCCTATCTGCTATTGCAGCAGATAGGCGCTGCAATGTAGATTACAGTAACGTTTTTATTTTTAAAAAACGAGCATTTTTGGCCAAGTTATGACCATTTTCGTATTTATGCAAATGAGGCTTGCAAAAGTACAACTGGGCGTGTTGAAAAGTAAAAGTACAACTGGGCGTGTATTATGTGCGTACATCGGGGCGTGTTTACTACTTTTACTAGCTGGGCGTTGTGTATAGAAGTGTCATCCATTTCTCTTCACAACGCCCAGCTTCTGGCAGTGCAGCACTGTGACGTCACTCACAGGTCCTGCATCGTGTCAGCACCAGAGGCTACAGATGATTCTGCAGCAGCATCGGCGTTTGCAGGTAAGTCGATGTAGCTACTTACCTGCAAATGCTGATGCTGCTGCAGAATCAAGTGTAGCCTCTGGTGCCGACACGATGCAGGACCTGTGAGTGACGTCACAGTGCTGCACTGCCAGAAGCTGGGCGTTGTGAAGAGAAGTGGATGACACTTCTATACACAACGCCCAGCTAGTAATAGTAGTAAACACGCCCCGATGTACGCACATAATACACGCCCAGTTGTACTTTTACTTTTCAACACGCCCAGTTGTACTTTTGCAAGCCTCATTTGCATAAATACGAAAATGGTCATAACTTGGCCAAAAATGCTCGTTTTTAAAAAATAAAAACGTTACTGTAATCTACATTGCAGCGCCTATCTGCTGCAATAGCAGATAGGGGCTGCAAAATCTGGTGACAGAGCCTCTTTAAGTGAGCTATGGTAGATTTGTTTAAATAATTTTAAGTGTCCGCACATTACCCAAGGCATAGAAAAGTAAAACCATAAAACTGGAAAATTATATAATATCTGCTATTTTGCAAAATAGAGAGAGGATATAAAGCAAAAATAGTATAAACTTTATGTTCAGCAGTATACGATAGAAACAAGGTAGCACATGAAATTTCTGCCTCCGGCAGGGCTTCATAAGAGACTGTCGGAATCACGATATACTGCAATGCATTAGTATTGCAGTATATCTTGTAAGCGATCTAACGATCGCTGGTTAAAATCCCCTAGGGGGACAAGTAAACAAAAATTAAAAAAACTGTAAAATAACGTAAAAGTCTGAACTATTACAATATATCATTATTTAGTCCGCACAGTGAACGCCATAAAAAAATAAAAAACACGAGAATTGCTGTTTTTTGGTCTCATCTCCTACAAAAAAAATTCATAAAAAGTGATAAAAAAGTCTCATGTACCCCAAAATGGTAACAATATAAACTACAGCTCGCCCCGCAAAAAATAAGCCCTCACACCGCTAAATCGACAGAAAAAAGTTATGGCTCTCAGAATGTGGCGACACAACTCAAATTTTATTTTTAACAATCAATTTTTTTCTTGTAAAAGTAGTAAAACAAAGAGAACTATATAAATTTGGTATCGCTGTAATCATATTGACCCACAGAATAAAGTTAACATACCCAATGGCGGATTATAATATGGGCGTTTCGGGCGGTCGCCCGGGGCCCGAGGCTGCCAGGGGGCCCATCGGGGCCCGAGGCTGCCAGGGGGCCGGTCGCGGCCTGAACCGCGGCCCAAACCGCCCATCGCGGCCCGAACCGCGGCCTGAACCGCGCTGCCCGCTTCTAACTGAATCTGCATCCGCAGGATGCAGATTCAGTTGGGTTGAATGCTGGAGCCTCGCTCCAGCATTCACTCTGCCGTGAGCGGCTCGGTGCAGGCAGGCACGATGTAGTGACGTCATCGCGCCTGTCTGCACGGAGTCACTCACAGCACAGTGCAGAGGAGGAGAAGCATC
Organism: Rhinoderma darwinii; assembly: GCF_050947455.1. Lineage (NCBI taxonomy): Eukaryota > Metazoa > Chordata > Amphibia > Anura > Rhinodermatidae > Rhinoderma > Rhinoderma darwinii. Next base: position 51,925,155 of record NC_134698.1, read on the forward strand.
GCATCCCCCACCGTCGTGGGAACCGGGATAGGTAAGTAATTATGTTTTATTTTTTATTAGGTACGTACATATGGGGCATTATGCTGTGTCAGCTATGGGGCATTATACTGTGTCAGCTATGGGGCATTATACTGTGTCAGCTATGGGGGCATTATACTGTGTCAGCTATGGGGGCATTATACTGTGTCAGCTATGGGGGCATTATACTGTGTCAGCTATGGGGGCATTATACTGTGTCAGCTATGGGGCATTATACTGTGTCAGCTATGGGGCATTCTGCTGTGTCAGCTATGGGGCATTCTGCTGTGTCAGCTATGGGGCATTATGCTGTGTCACATCTATGGAGGCATTATACTGTGTCAGCTATGGGGACATTATACTGTGTAGCAGCTATGGGGACATTATAGTGTGTCGCAGCTATGGGGACATTATAGTGTGTCGCAGCTATGGGGACATTATACTGTGTAGCAGCTATGGGGACATTATACTGTGTAGCAGCTATGGGGACATTATACTGTGTCACCTCTATGGGGCATTTTACTGTGTCGCAGCTATGGAGGCATTATACTGTGTCGCAGCTATGGAGGCATTATACTGTGTCGCAGCTATGAAGGGCATTATACTGTGTCAGCTATGGGGCATTATACTGTGTCAGCTATGGGGCATTATACTGTGTCAGCTATGGGGCATTATACTGTGTCTCAGCTATGGGGCATTATACTGTGTCAGCTATGGGGCATTATACTGTGTCAGCTATGGGGCATTATACTGTGTCTCAGCTATGGGGCATTATACTGTGTCGCAGCTATGGAGGCATTATACTGTGTTGCAGCTATGGAGGCATTATACTGTGTCGCAGCTATGGAGGCATTATACTGTGTCGCAGCTATGGGGCATTA